>NW_011948417.1:8554338-8566838 GCF_000503995.2 Ceratosolen solmsi marchali
AAAAGAGAAGAGCCGGTGGGTGCGCGGGGGGGGGGGGGGGGGGGGGGAAGCAGCGTCTTGTTTACCGTCCGCAAGAAGCGGGCGGTGCATCGTACTCGCGCTCTTTTTCCGTCGTGTGCGCGTGGCCGAATCTCGTGCGTGGCTCCTCGTTGGAACGCTGCCCGGCGTCATCCGGGCGAAAGTGCGCCTTGCCGAAATAATGCGTCGATAAATCCTGGCTGGAATTGATTTATAGATGGTCTAGCGGCAGCCGCGCCAGGGATGAGCGCTGATTTAAGGGAAGGCGCGAAAGCAGCAAAAAGCGTCACGACCGAAGCTCCGAGCTCGAGATAAGTTTATTATGTAACGAGCTCGAACTTCTTAGGCTTGGATAATTATCGAGCTTGCGGTATTATTGTTGATCATTGTTGATGGAACTTGTGTAAAGTCGCACTTTTTAATTGGAGCGAAATGAGTAGCTCGGCACGTTTATTTATGCGTATGGTATCGGAAGATCGTCTATTTGAAAGTGAACAAATAGCTGATATAGCTAAAGATTAATAAATATAGTAAGGAAAGTAGACCGTGTGCTGTACCTTTCTTCGCGATAATCTGCGCTCGGAGGAAGGTATCGAATTTAAACTTTGTTACACTACTACTAGTGCATTTAGTTTTAATAGGATGTTGTGTCGCGTCGGAAATGAAAAATCTTATAAGACCCGCAGATACATATAGTTAATCATTCTTCGGGACGCTTCAATATAGCCTGTATTTAAAAATGATATAAATAACGTTAAGGCATTGTAATATCTAAATTGTTATAAGGATTTTTAAGGAATTATTTAAGAAAAGAATGAAACGTTGTTAATTTTAAATTTTTATAATTTTTTTGTTTTACTTTTGTTTTATTTTATTATTATTTTTACGTCAATGGATTGTTTCTTTTTCCGGTTTTTTTTTTCTTCTTCTTTCTTTTTTTTGGTACAGCTTTGGTAAGCATTAAAAATTATTACGAGTAAAAGACGACAAAGTCACTTTAAAAAATAATATTATCATTGAGTATTCATTCATCATACTTCACTTCACTTACTTCACTCCACAGAATATAAAATGTTGCAAATTCAATATTGCACATTCATTCGTACACAATTTCCTGCATACGTATGCTTACAATGCAATTTAGCGTTTGTGTTAAATGCAGATATATAACAAAGAGCATAATAAAATACAAAATCGAAAGAATAATATATTATGAAAAACTTGGATGAGGACAACGAGTCCTTGGTGTTCAGATTCATAACTGCCGATTCGTTCGATACACATTGAACTGAATATCGAAGATCCATATTGGACTGTGAATTACAACGGCATCGAGAAGGATGGTTGCGTTCAGATAAGAAAGTAAGTCAGGAAAATGGTAGGAGAGTCGACTTTAGGCAGTAACAAATTTATATTTAAGTTTCGTGCAAATCGTGTAATGTCAGTTGCGTCATAAAAGTTAAATTTAGCGCTAAAAACTTTGCAACAGTGATTACTTAAATAATAATATACTCTTACATAGTACAGCATTGAAAAGCAATTATTATTAACTATAATGAAAATCATGCCCAACAATATTACAATATCTAAAATTTTTTATTAAAAGAATTGAGGTAAATAAAATTTGATATGAATATTTAGTTTTTACAGTCATATCTTACGTATAGAACATATGTGTTTTAAATTTTAAGTTTTTTTTGTTTTTGTTTTTTTGTTTTGTTTTAATATTGCCTTCTTTTTAATTCTGACTTTCTTTGTCAAATTAATAATACATAAATCCTTTGCATTAACGATAAATTACAATTTAATACAATGCAAATATAAGTTTCAACTATAAGAATTGGCTAGCGATATTCTTTTTACTTTATATTTTGGGAACTTTATATTTTATAAGTAGGAACTTTTACTGTTTGTTATGAAAATACTTAAATCCACTAGATTCCTTTTATGAACAATTTCACTTGTTGCCTATTAACAATATTTCATTCTAACAATGCCACGAATACTTATGTTTTACATTTAAGATATCCGACTGAGAATAACGATTTATGATCGTTATAAAAAAATAGTTAAATTATATTCTTCTATACTAATTATAATTCAGCCAAAATTTAAGAAAATTATTCATCCGAAATGTAATAATAATTGTAGAACAAAATCAAAAAAAAAAAAAAAAAAAAAGATGAAAAAAAAAGACGCTCTTGAATAGAAATATAATGTGGTAATTTTAATCCAAAATTAGGGTATGAACGAACCGTATGAATCTCAAGGATCTTCGTTTTAAACTCTACTTATTGTCTTTATTCGATAAAATTTTTAATTCGTATTGAAAGGTATCATCGTGTACCGAGAGGCAATTAAAAATAATAAAGAGCACACCCATTTCGGTTGCAATTTTTTACTAACGCATAACGCAAGTAACGGTGAGAGAAAAAAACTATCACACGGGAGAATGGGGCAAACATAAAGGGAAATTTACATAATTGAATGAAAAGGCAACTCGGGAGTAGCGGCATTGGTTTAGCGGTTGGGCGAGAGAATGAGTGCGGGGGTGCGGCGAAAAGCCCATAAATATAAATAATTTCGAGTCCAGACTGCGCCATGCGTTATTCAACGTCTCCTCGCTCAGTGTATACATATGAGCCAGTGTCTACGTACTTTTCCAGTTATCTCGTCCTTCCTCCGTACGTCCTCGACCTTCTTTTTTTCCAACCCTGCCTTTGAAGCGTTTATGCGATACCTTGAACATGCTATATTACGAATAATACAGGCACTGATATTGTACGATATATTGTCGATGCAATGTGCTAGCTTAGCTTCTGCATGAGTATGTAAGATGAAATAGCTTGTAAGGCTAAGTTATGGCGTTTTCAAAGCGGTAAATTTTCGATTCCCTCGATTCCTTTAAAATCATCAATATTTTGTTATTCTTTATACTCGTCAAAGCTAGGGGAACAAAAATATTTACATTCATAATCTTCGTCGAATCAATTTTCCCAATCCATGTGTTTGATTATCAGATGGTATTTTACACGAACGAATAAAGCAAAAGCTAAGATTTTTTTTCATGATATAGCGATTGCAATCGAATAAAGCAACGATATATTGCAAAAATTATCTTTAGATTAACGTTTTTTTTTTATTATTCTTGCTATTCTTTTACAGGCTCTTTTTCATCTTCTTTTCTACTTTTTTTCAATTTACATTTTTTAATTTGTAATTATTGTAATTATATTATAAATCTTTTATTTCAAAATATTGTATGATTGAAGTGATATTAGTATTCAAAAAAATGATATTGTACATGTTGAAGTAATATAGTTTTAAAATTTGTATCTCTTATAATTATATATACATTATGATTATTTTATACATGTGTGTGTGTGTGTGTGTGTGTGTGTGCGCGCGCGTTTGTAATTGCGATTTTATAATTATGTTCTTGATTCTTTGTCTTCATTGCGAAAATCTTATCGGATTATGTAGTTACCTGTTCCTTCTGTTCCGCGCAATTTATGGCATGCGACTTTTATGGCCTCACTTCACCACTGCCACGTGCTAAATAGAGCCAAATTTATTTAACGAGCAGTTTGTACAGATTTGGCTATTTTATTAGGAAGCTTATAAAGATGATGGCTATGTAACTTCAATGGAAGTGTTTTAAAATCAATTTGCACAAATCCTTCATAATTAATTCTTTGAATAGATGTTAACTATATTAAATAATATCGACGTGACTAAAACATTTAGTCAATTAAATAATTTAGTTTGCCAAAAAAACAAAAGAGTTAATGTAAATTATTATTTATATTACAATGGAAATAATACGATATTGGCTATATCTCTATGGAATACTAAAAGTGACATAAAATGAAACATAACATCTTTTTTTTTTTTTTTTTTTTTTGTAATTTCATTTTTAAATTTCTACCTCGGTAGTACTTACAGCTTTATGATCACGTTATCATTGTTCGTTAGGTCTAATCTATACAATACCTACGTACTAATTAACAATTGTTATGGGCTCGATATTCACTTATTTTGTTAACTTTTGTATGTCGAAGAAAGAAAGGCAAACTAAATTCGAAATAGTTTATTTATGTAATATATTTAATAATGGATAGTAGTAATTTCTTATGTATATCTCGTTAATGTAAATAAAAATTCTATTGTTTTAATTTGTGTTGCAGGAGAGCGATAACCTTTGGTGGGATGCGTTTGCGACTGAATTTTTTGAAGACGATGCATCGTTAACGCTCACATTTTGCCTAGAAGATGGACCGAAAAGATACAGTAAGTTTTAGTATTTATATTTACGTTTTTAACAATTATTGAATAGCCTCATATTTATGTTTATTTATTATTATGCAGTTTTGAAACGAATCTTTTAATTAAACAAAATTTATCCTTTATTCTTTGACGCGTAAAATATTTCTTCATTGGCCTGGCTCTTTTGATATGCTACAGAATAAATCAACACAGCAGAATGTCCAAGCACAAGCTTTACTTTCAATTACTCATTTTGTTTGCCTAAAAAAGCAAAAAAAAAAAAAAAAAAAAAAAATTAAAAAAAAAAAAAAAAAATAATACGAAAAAAAATCTTTAGGACAAAGAAATAACATTAATTTGACTTTACAATTCATCGGAATCAATTATTTTTACGATTAATTTAATAATTTAAAGAAAAAAAATGTAATAACTTCTTGTGTTAACAATAACGAATAAAAAGTTGACAAAAGTCTGAAAATTCATTTCAAACTTTTTTCAATCGACCTACATATTTCAATTGTTCAGTACGCGTAAGCAAAAATTTATTCTATGCCCTACAATTTAATAATGCATTCATTTTATCTTGCACACATGTCATCTTCGACAGTGCTGCGAAAGTGTGCAGCCACAGTATTTAGTACTTTATTAGAGTGTTTGAACATTTTTTTACAGGACTGTATAGCTCAATGATAAATTGGCATTAGCAGTCGTTGTGCTGTTTAATTGAATTTTTTACATCAACAATTTGCCCGCCATGAAAAACATTACAATTTCAATTGGCTCGCGAGTAGTCATATATGTCGCGCGGTGGTGTGTGTAATTTCTTCTGATCGGTCGTTTCTCACATTCTTATTGAAAGCCGCGACGCCAGATATCGAAGGAAGTACATAGACGCGCACATAGGTTTGCTTAGTGGAAGACTAAACAGTGAGTCTCGCTCGTTTTTTCAGCGATAGGAAGGACGTTAATACCAAGGTACTTCCGCTCGATATTCGAGGGCGGCGTGACGGAGCTTTACTACAACATGAAGCACCCAAAGGAGTCGTTTCACAATACCAGCATAACGCTTGACTGTGATCACTGCGTAATGGTCACGCATCATGGGAAACCGACATTTACGAAGGTAAGCAACTTTCCATTTCTTTTACCGCACTTTTTCAGACGCAGTAGTTAGCGCTGCCTCGGGTAAACAGGTCGAATGTTCGGGTGTGTGTGGCGGTTGTGGCCGTAGGCGAAGAGTAGGGGGGGGGTGGCTCAATGCTTCAAATTTCAACAATTCCATCACTCAATTCCATAGCTTCGGGATTTATAATGAGAAAACTCGGGAGCTCGCTAATGGCAACTAAACGGCCGTCTAAATAAATAGGTTTCGTATAATGAAACTCAACTTAACAACGTCAATTTCATATATTTAATACAAAAATATTTACCTAATTTGAGATCTTATCAGATGGATATTTAACATATTTTTGTTAGCTCTTTTCAAAATAGTCATTTTAATTATTCATTTTTAACATTTTTAACATAAAGAAATAATTATTTATTGAAAATCACGCTTCATATACCATAAGAGCCGTCTGATTTTTCTTAATTACGTCGAAATATCTCAAAGCGAGACTATTGTCGAGACTACAATATCAATAACTAGTGATATTTGTACACGTTTTTTGAAAAAATTTTTAGTATCTACTTTAGTATGATAAATAAATTCAAAAATAATAAATATGATTTTATTACGTACATTAATCACGTTTTAAAATTGATTTATAATACCTTGAAACATCGTTTAAAAATTAGCAAGCATTAAAAATTTGTTGTTTGTTTTTTTTTTTTTAAATATACTTTCGATATTTAATAAATGAAAGGAGTATCCGAGAGAGAGGGAGAGATCCGGGAGTGCGTCGAAACTACTGACTCTCTGATTGACACGATTTGGATTTATGCGCAGGTGTGTACGGAAGGTAGGCTAATACTGGAATTCACTTTTGATGACCTCATGAGGATAAAGTCGTGGCACATGGCAGTAAGGCAGCATCGGGAGCTCGTGCCGAGGGCGATAGTCTCCATGACGCAGGATCCTTCAGCACTCGAGCAGCTTACCAAAAACATCACGAGGCAGGGTATTACCAATTCCACCCTCAACTACCTTAGGGTAAGCTATTACTATTTATTGCTATTTTGGCGAGAAAGATTCGCAAGTATTTCAATGTCCATATCAATCAATTGGATGGAAATATAATTTTAAATATCTCAAAATGCAATGTTCGAAGTCATAATGAAAGATTAACGAGTGATTATTGGATGATTTTTAAATTATAAAAGTAAATGCAGTGATATTTAGAAATCGTTAATTCATTAGTTAAATTAATGTTATGTGAATGTGCCATTGAATATCCAATATAAACATTCCATTAAAAGTATATCATACGTTATATTATAAATTTTACAGTAACTGAATGTTATTAATTTTTTTTCTTTTTTTTTTTTTTTTTTTTTAGCTGATAGGTTAAATTATTTGGATGAATAACTAATTGAATTAGACGATAATTAATTATTAATAATAATAGTAAACAGAAGTATTGAAATGTGAGACCTTAATTATTACATGTCATAGTCTTTATTGACTTAAATTACAATTACCGTAAAATTAAAATAGAATTTATTTTATAATTCGCGTACTGCTAGCTCTAAAGCTACAAAATATTTACCTTAAAAAGGTATTTCATTAATAGCCTCTATCCGCAAAATCTCATCTACATTAGTATATTCTAGTTATATTTAGAATATTTAACTTACTTAATTAAATTATAAAGAATTTTTGAGTTGTAATTTTCTTTTTAATAAATACAGAATTACTATAGTAAAAGTTCATCAATCGGTAAATATTGTAAGCCTATTTTATATTAATGAAAAGATTAAAAATTCACATATTGTATGATTCGTATATTCGTGTATTCACATATGATTCGTAATAAGAAAGAGACTTTTTTTCTCGAGTACCGAGAACATTGTAAAGAAAATTAACAGACTTAACTATTTAAAGGATCATATAGTTTAAGAATAGTCTTATAGGATTTGCAATGAGATACAATGTCGATTCGAGTCATTATTTAACTTTACTTGGATTTTATTAATACTAAAAATACCAAATAGAATCGATTGATTGGCTTGAGTGCTTTTGATCAAATCCTATTGCTATAATCATATTAAGGACGTTAAAGATATATATATATATATATATATATATTAATTTCAATTTTCGATTCTATCGTTGAAATGTCTCGTGTTTTACGATTTAGTGCATCATTATTACGCATAACATAAAGTCTCAAATTTTTATGAATAATTTATTATAAATAATTCATTAATCACGAGGCAAATAATTAGCGGGACGGTAAGAGACTGTTTTGTCTCCCCCGTTTCTTATGGACGAAATAATATTAATAAACAAAAGGCCTACCGCGGAACATTTATATACAGTGAAAGGGCTGCTAGTTTAAACTTGAAATCAATGAAATAATACGCGTTTTCATTGACTAATTTAATGATACGAACTCTCGCACATCGCTTATCATCCTTATTCTTTGACTTCACAAAAATAAAAGAAAAGAAAAGAAGATGAAAAAGAGAAAAAGGCTTTACTCGTATAAAGCAATATGAAAGTCATATAATACGTACGGTGTACCGACATAAATTCAAAGGGACTATTGTCTCTCGAAAATCCCTTACTCATTCGCAGGGTGTACGCGTAGTTCACCCCGCCTAACGAGTTTCAACACATAATCGAAAGATTAAAAACTCGACGGCCTCATCGACAGTGTCATTGTAAAGCAATCGAGTACGCGGAGGCCAACGTAGCGCCAATGAATTGATCGGGATGAAAGTTAGAGGGCACGCGGACGGTTCTACCGCCATTACCTTTGAAAATCTCGAAAAACTCAAGATAAATTAACGATATCGACTTCTCTGTTCCAGTTGTGCGTCATCTTGGAGCCGATGCAGGAGCTGATGTCGAGGCACAAGGCCTATGCCCTATCGCCGCGGGACTGCCTCAAGACGACGCTGTTCCAGAAGTGGCAAAGGATGGTTGCCCCGCCGGGTAAGAGAGGTAGACGGACAGTTGCTTTACATGAGAACGACCAGCCAGTGGATCGCCAGTCAGGATGCCGGGTCTGCTACGGTTCACATGACCCGCGAGAGATATTATAGACCACCAACTTGTTATCGTTTACTTTGTTTTCCCCTTATTATTTTCTCGTTCCGTGCTTATCGGTCGGCGTTGGAGTTGGTGGCGCGGATGGAGGCTCAGAGGTTCCTTCCACATCCGTCGCTTTCCACTTTCCACTTCACTTGTCACTTTCCATTTTCGGTGGTCTTCGTTTTCGGAGCCCCCTTGGCCCCTGGCACCCCCTATCTAATTAGCGGTGTCATTTATAAAGTCGCTCGGTATTTACGGACTGACGGGCGTTATTTTGACGAGAAGGTAGTTTCTTAGCCTCTTACTTGGAGCGGCTAGAGAAAGACGTCTAGATAGACCAATGGGATCGACCAATTATATGTCGAAGATTGGCATTTAAAGGCTGAAAATTTGGTCGCTTGTAAGCCTCGATCAATTTCATGTTTAACGTTTTTACTCGGCCGAGTACCGTTTTCCTCTATGCACTCGCGTCCCTTGCACGAAAAGAGTATCATTCACTTTATTTCCGACGAAACGTTAATATTACAATCAGACTTTGTTTTATGAAACAAAGAATGTAAAAATAGGAAAAGAGATAATGGAAATAAACAGAATGGACATCAATGTTTAAATATCTGCCGCGGTTAAGTTACATTATCTCGCGTCCAATTGAAATACGAAGAAATGACAAAATTTCGCCGAGATGAAAGGAATGTCTGATGGACATTTCGCACCACGAATAAGATTCCCGTAGAAGCCGAGTATTGCAAATTTGTATATAGAAATTTTAACCAGGAAAATGTCGGTAAATTTCATTTTCAGCCGGTCGAATATGAATTTTCACCTTCTATAATTCGATTTCCATTGAATGTTTCGTAGCGTTTTGTTCCATTTGACGCGTATAAGTCGCTCGTGGCGCAAGTGCAATAAGCTGACAATTCACACGCTCCCATGACGTAGTCACGCACATTTTTGCAAAATAAAAAAAAAAACAAAACAAAAACAAAAAAAAAACAACGAAAGGGATTGAAAGAAAGAGCAAAAGAAAACGTAAAGAAATGCAGGTAACTCCAGGGTCGCGATAGATCGTAATGGATCGTAGTGCGACCTCAGTCAAAGAGACAAAATCGATCAAGGACTCGGTTACTACGAAATTCAAAATTCCGGCCTCCTTAATCAACCACGCGCAGCCTAACCGTGTATTAGTGAAAAAATATAAATAATCGGTTACGTCCCGTGGAGAGAGCTTATTGCCGATGTTACTTTCTCGCCCGCAGGATTGCCTTCCTCGGCGACGACGAGGTGCTCCCCTTGAGTGAAAAGCGTCACACTCGGCTACTCGCCGCCCCGCTCCGCAGTAGCGCGTCTTATCCGCTCGGGAATCACATGCGCGCACACCGAGCGACGCACCTTTCCGCTCTTGCCGTCTTTCCCTTTTTTTCGCATCAGTCCTCTCAGCCGTCTCTGTCTGGCCTTTCTTTCGCCGTCTGCACGCAGTCTTTGCGGTCACAGTTCCTGCGCGATTGCGCTAATCAGCTATTAAATATATAATGGTGCTTCGTTTACTAGGGCTGGAGCTCCACTGCTCCGACTTCCGAGTTATCGTTTGACTCTTTTTACATTTAATATTCTCATTTTAAGCGTTATTGTATCCTCACCAATATAGAGAAGCTCCGTATGCATTTTGTGCGTTCGGGCCCATTTGGAAGTTTCCCGCTTTTACGGCCATTGTAAACTATCGGCTACTTACGATTTTTCCCTTTGAAGAGAATTTCAGGCGGTAGAGATGCGATATGTACTCTGCTATCTCGTAATGCAAATCGCGGGCTCTTTAATTTGACAATATCGAGGCATTCTCATTTTATCAAATTCGTTATCAACTGCACCTCAAAGCGTCGACAATTAGATATGCACAAGCAAACACTTTTTCTGAACAAATGCATCCAAATTAGCAAAAACAATAGAGATTCAATGATAATAACTATATTTAATATACCGTATGCTTATTATAATTCAATTTTATGTTAAAACAGACGTTAATTTTTATTTAAATACATATTAATATTCAGGATACGACGAGTTAAAATCTAAATAATATTTCCATACAGCTTTAAGAATTCCTTACTTCTTATGTATTGTAAGTGTTTTTATTAACTTGTAAAATTATCGTAGCTAAGCTATATTATCATTTATTAATAATTATAAAGTTTCGAAGCAATATTGAGTTAAATTCATACGCGAATTTATAGTATGCCCGAAAGTTTCGGGAGTACGCGCAACGCGAAAGAAAAGTACAAAACAATTACGCGTGATTCCAATCGACCCACATTCTCTCTCTATCTCTCTCTATCTATCTATCTATCTATCTATCTATCTATCTATCTATCTATCTATCTATCGATCTATCTATCTATCTATCTATCTATCTATCTATCTATCTATCTATCTATCTATCTATCTCTGCCCGTCTTTGCCTCTCCCGTCCACCCTTTTATCACTCTTTCAGAAGTTCATTTCTTTTACTTGGCCGACCGAGGAACCGGTGACGCAAAGAGGTCGACGACTAAAAAGCTTAAAAAGAGCCGGGAGGAGTCTCGGGCTTCCTCCACCTCCACCTCCACCTTCGCCTCCGCCTTCACCTCCTCCTTCAGATCGCCTCTCCTTGCCTTCTCTCTTCTTACCTCCCTCCCTCCCTTTAACCTGCCACTCCACCGTATCTTTCCGCCCCGCCCAAGCTAAAAAGCGCAAAAAAACGGCCGCGGGTGCCGAAGAGGCAACGGCTCTTTCGCACTCGAGTTGGTACCTACGAGCGTATTTCCTTTGCAAGGTCGACGGAGCCTTGAGAGCAAGCGTGCGCGACATTGCGCAACAACGCGACTCCTGTGTCCTATATACCTGCGCACGTCTCACTCATTGGCCTGTGAGCTGTGTCATCGCGGGGAGGGGGAGGGGGAGGGGGGTGTGTGGCTCGTTCGGCTTATTTGGAATGCATTTGGAATGCATTTGGATCTGATGAAGGGGACTTTTTTTTTTCTTTTCATAAGACGATGACTTTCTATCGTTGCCATTGCTCCATTTTTCCTTTTCACAATTCAAGACTTGTTCAGAATTTTTTTTCTCCATGTTCTTTGAGGAAATTCTCCTACTCGCTGTTGCCGATAACATCGCAATTATATTTGCTTTGCATTAATTCGTAACGTTATAATCCAGAGTACTCGTTATTACTCTCAACTTTTGTTTTTTAAATTTTAAGATAGAACATCGTAGTTGTAAATGCAGCAAAAAAAAAAAAATTGTTGACAAACTGTAACTTGTAAATAAATGATCGATATCGATGTATAGTTTTGAAAAATAATCGGAGATCAATTATTGTACTACTGTTGGTTAACGGAGAATATTTGCCAATAACGACGAGTTTTGTGTAATTCTTGATGTGATTTATTATCTTGAAGTATTATTCCTCACTCCTGCTTTTTTGCATTTGCTGTTTTCGCAAATTCGAAGATCTCGTACTTGGTTGCTTGGAGGATAAAGTTTATGTTTGTTATTATTATTGTTTATGTTTTTGCATTTGCTTTGTATTTGTTTTTGTTTTTGTTTTTGTTTCTGTTTTTCTTTTGTTTTAATGGAAGCGGAAACGAAATTACTCTGACGATGACAGTGACACCTTGCAATGAAGTAAATCGAGTACCATATGTAATCAGCCATATGCATGCGTTGCCTGTATATCAAAATTTTTATAATGTACATACGTAAGAGACCTTTGATACTGAGAAAGGTCCACAGCTGGGTAGTTTTTATTAGCTGAGCTTATATCGATAGCCATGCCTATTGCTCTTCTCTCATTTTTATCAATCCTTGAACGATAAGTGCCGTATAATTTTTTTCTTTTCTTTTTTTACTTTTTATTTTATTTTATTTTTGTCTTTCCTTAATGATTATGCACCCATCACGACCTCACTAATCAAATACTTGTTTTTTCATATTATAATGCGCAGTAGTAAGGACTTTTAGCAAAATCTATTATACAGTTCTTGTC
>NW_011948417.1:8571838-8679198 GCF_000503995.2 Ceratosolen solmsi marchali
CACGTTACCGACCGAGCGACTCACCTTACCGACCGCTCCCAACACTTCGAACACTTCGAACCCGATCGATTTTACATTTTACTTTTCGGGGTTATGTGAACCGCGGTGCGTTGACACTTGGTACGATCTTTTTAAAAGACCGAACGTCGGCGGCTATTTGCGATTTTTTAAATTTAACACAGAGCCGCCCTTTCTATGCCACGAGCACGACATTATGTCGCTTCGACCCATGCAGCGCCATCCGTGCCGATGTAATTTTATCCCGGGGAACTTGACTGAGCTCTTAATCGAGGTCTTCCTCGAGACTCCAACCCACATTATGGATAATAGTATAGGGCATAGGAGCGCATGAGCTTTAAAAATTGTAACCAAGTTAATCGTTGGTAAAGGCTAACGGATTGTCGATGATATTTCCTTTGAACCGCATCTCGCGTTAAATCAGTACTCTTACATTCCCTTAAACAGTGACTTAAACAGAAACTCGCTTGAATTTACAACAAATTAAAAATCGACTCCTCGAGATCTGTTATAACGTCAAGTTTCAAAATAAATATTCATACTATTTCTATCAATAATAAGAGATATTGTTTTGCTAAAAATCCATTCACTTTCCTACCAAATTCGCGTCTATAGAAACCTTAACGTTCACTTAAACCAAGCATAATGATTTTCCCGAGATTATTGAAAGCTCTCGTCGACCTTACGTTTAACTTTAACACACATTACTACTATAAAACTACGTACACTCATAATACTAGTGATATAAGGGAAATCGTAGTCGGTATACGCTGTTTGCGACACTCTCCCTCGACATCGATTTTATACGCGCGCTAAAAGTGTTGCGAGTGACTGACCAAGTATCACACTTGCCCACCCACAACGCATGCTGAGAGCAGAAAGGGACGGTCGATAAATATATTTCGTATAATGCGTATGAAGCGAGAATTCAGCGTGCGATATATCATATGCATATATATGTTATATGTACATACACACACGCGCGCGCACGCACACGCGCACGCACACGCACACGCACACGCACACGCACACGCACACATACATGCATACATACGTACGTACGCACATACACACGCGCATACATACGCGCGAGCACACACATATACATACGCACACCTGCATACACACACACACACACACACACACACACACATATATATATATATATATATATATATATATATATTATATATATATATATATATATATATATATATATATATATATATATATAGTGTGTGTGTGTGTGTGTGTGTGTGCGCGCGCGTGTGTGTGTGTGTGCGCGCAAGTGACGCGAGGTTATGGGGAATATACATAGATTATATATACAAGAAATAAATGATGACGAAAGCGAAGAACAAAAGGACGAATATGAATAGAACAAACATAAGAAGATAAAACAAGGAGCGGAACGTGTGTGACTCTTTTTCTGTGAAAAGTAAAAAACTAAAAATAAATGGAAGAACGTTGGAGGATTTAACAAGTTAAATAAAATAAATATGAAGAAATATCGCCACACGCGACAGAGACGATTTTATCCAAACGCTCTGGCGCGGAGCTGTGAATGAATCTCTATCCGTCAACAGTATTGATATAATTAATAGAGTAAATGAAATATAATATTGTAAGAAGAAATCTAGCGTAAGAATGTGTTGTGTAAGCGTTTGTAAGTAAGGGAGTAAAAGTTAAAAAAGAACGAGAGCGTGAGAGAAAATTGAAGAGACAGGCGGACAACGAAAAAGAGAGAGAGAGAGAGAGCGAGAGAGAGAGAGAGCGAGAGAGATAAAGAGATAGAGATAGAGAGAGAGAGAGAGAAAGAGAGAACGAATGAACGAGTGACAACGGAGTGTCTGTGCGTGTGGAGGTTTATGAAATAAAAAGTACGTGGAAAGAACGAAGGGCTAGAATGATGAGGGAGAGAGAATAATTACCATTTTCTCGAGTGCATAATTCAATAGGACCTGAAACGAAAAAGTATTTCTCGTTTTTACTTATTTCACTTAATTTTAATGATAATATTTTTCTGAAACATTTAAAAAAAAAAAAAAAAAAAAAAAAAAAAAAATTATTTTAAGTTTATAGTCCTGATGTAACGTTATAATTATAAGATTTTAAATATTCTGAGCCCCATACTATTAAAACTTTACTTAACCTTCAATAGTGTTTTTATGATGCTTTGTAAAATTATAAAAGAAAACTGGTTATTTTCAATTTCTAATGGCATATGAATATACAATTCTAAATGTCAAACTAAGTTAATTGCTATCTAATTAATCTGAAATGTTTTACTTATCGATGTATTTGTTTAACAAATATTTTCATACAGTAACCTGATAAGAGAACAGATTGACTTGGAGTAGGGATACTTGGAGTACGGTAACCGAAGTGGATGAATTTTTATTCTATTTCTTATAACTACTCTGCCGTAACTATATATTCTGCCGTAACTATTATAAATCAATTGAAATCCATTTTTGAAATGCCTAATGAAATGCCTAATAAAATGCAAGAAAAAAAAACATTTGTTATTTCCTGAAAAATTAAGGGTCGTGTAATTTAATAAGTCGAGAATAATTTAACTATATAGAAAATGGAATAAAATTCCTATTGAATGAATTGAAATTTATTTACTTTTTATTTACATGTTATATCGGTGGCACTATTTTGTCCTGCAATTTCTTTTTTCAAACTCTATATTCTATTAATTAGGATTGAATACTATGATGCTCTTCCTTATTATCTTAAATATTAAATTACATGTTTGCAAAGTCCCGTCCTGCAATGCGATTTCATTAAGGGTGAAGCCTTAGCTTTAAATTATCATAATGAAATGAGAAAGTTAAAGTCTTTTGAAAAAAACGATCTTTCTTATAAATTGGCATTCGTGTGTTCTTTATATTCCATGGAGATTGGTTTTGCTCGCTGAGATATAATCAATAAATGAATTCGTTTCCATTTATATGTCTGATTATTTAAGCAATAATAAACTTTCCCGGCAAATATACATGCGAATTGATGTATCTTGTATCAAATAATCCAAATAATTAGTAATAAGCAATATTAATAATGGAAACTTATCATTTTTGTTTTTATATTGTATTTTAAATATCTTCAAAATCTTAAACAAATTTATAATACAAATTTTTAGCAATGATAAACGAATGAAATAATTTTATTTCCTTGAATTATCAAGTATGAACGTGATTTGCACATATTGATGATAAAATCTTAGAATAGCTTTTAAAGTTTTCCAAGCCTTATTTGGACATATTAAAATTAAAAGTAAAAGTAGACGTTAAATATATTATATTAGGAACATTCATAATGTCCATATGTTCCTCGTTTTTTTTTTGTTTTTGTTTTTATTTTCTTTGTTTTTATTAAGCTTAGTTTTCTATAGATATTCCTGATTATATTTGTTTCTACGCTCATTTATTCATTTTATTCGTGCATGATTTAGTTATTTTACTTTCATGTTGTATCGATTTAATTACTTATCTACCGATTCATTTACTCGGGCATTAATTTAATTCAAAAGCCGAATTTCTATACTTCTTATACTTTGAAAGTTTTAGTAACTTCCTTTGAATTCGTTTATAGATTAGAAATTTTTTTTTTTTTTTTTTTTTTTTTTTTTTTTTTTAAACAATCTTATAAAGAATTTGTAATAAATGATTGTGGATTTCGGGTAATATTAAAAATACAATATTAAAAGTAGCTTTTTATAACAAAATCAATATATAAGTAGAATTGAGTGAAAAATTAATGTTTTTTGTCGTATTTCGAATGCTTAATTATTATTTAAAAATAAAAAATCACTTTATCTAGAATTTGAGATTGAAAGCGTCTTAAATGAAGTGAATAATTACTAAGTAATCGTGATTTTCTCCCTTCTTCTATTACTCAGATGTGAGAATCATAGAAAACGTAAATTGTATAGTGTTGACACATTGTAAATTATTTTATTTGAAATTCTCAAGTATATTGAAAAATATTTTGCATAATTATAAGAGTATTAATATATTGGATGAAAAGCTTTTCCTTTTGAAAATTCGTATACTTTTGTCTTGAATGATTATAAACATGGGTCTTTAATATTATTGTTGCACTCGAAAAGAATGAAAATAAAAATAATAACTCTCTCCTCATCGTAAAACTGTTATTTATTGTAACGGAAACGCCTCGTTCTCAATTAATTACTTGTAAAAAAGATTATACATACGAGCCAATTTAGTTTGTAGTACATATTTGAGATACAAGTGAGGGAATTTTCAAATGGAAGGTCGTCGAATGATGCAGATTTGTTCATATGCTACACAAGAAATCACTGTTTAAAGAAAAATAAAAAAATAAAAAAAATCAAGAAAAATATACATCAAGATTTAGTTGACTTAAGCCATGCGTGAAGAAGCCAGTACAGTCCCACAACGCGATATTTTTGCGTGAAAGTATAAAAACTGTGAAAAAGATGAGCGTAAATGTGTATGTGTTTGATTAAATGTTATGTAAGCGTGAGAGAGATAGAGAGAGATGAGAAAGAAAGTGCAGGAGCGTTACGTGGGTTTTAGGATAAATGATCTATTGACAAATGTTGTATATTATTACGAATTATAATGACACTATTATAATTAATTAATTAATTATTATACCCTAAATAATGTGAATTGAATTTAAACGACAAAAAAAAAATACATGAACGATAAGTAATAGGAAATTTTTAATTGTTAGCGAAGCACACAAGGTCGCATGGCAAATATCGATCTGCTCGAAAATGAAAGACAGAAGCGACAAAAAAAAAATTATAATAAATCTTTGTAACACCAATGCCGATGACGAAAGTTAAACTGTGGAAGATGGACATCGAGCGCCTAAATTATTATTTTTTATTTATTAGGTATTAAAAGAAGTGCATTATCAACGATCATTCGATTTAGAATATTATATAAATCACGTGACGTCATCGACTGTAAATAAATAAGTATAAATTATTTCCTTGTATGTTCTTTTTTTATTCTAGTTTTTTCGTTTTTTAACTTCTTTCTTTTTATCCTTAGCGGTCGAATTGTTGAAAATGCATTTTTTTTTTTTTTTTTTTTTTTTTTATTTTATATATATATATATATAATATAAGTACTGAAAGGATTTATCATGTTGTAAGGCAGATTTAATATAAAGGAATTTTTAGAATGTATAGACTGTGGTGTTCCAAAATTCTTAAGCGTCTCCTAAATTAATCATATTTTGAGCAGTGTATTATTGATTTTTTTTTTTTTTTTTTTTTTTTTTTTTTTTTTTTTTTATTAATTTACCGACTTTCATTGATTTTATATATTTACTAAAAATTACATTAAATGACCATATTTCCTAAAATGTTTATTTATAATATATTTGAAGTTTGGAATTGACTGTGTACCTAGAATCGATTGACAATTTTTATCTTTGAACTGTAAGGATCTTCTACTATCTGGTAAAGGATGAAAAATATGTGTAAGTTTCTTGTTATAGCTCAGGGAATAGCTGGATAATAAGATGTTTTTAAAATTTATTATTGATGTTTAAATCTGAATTTTAAAAGCGAATCTAAGCACGGTAAAGAGCAGGTTGTAAATAAAGCTAAAGCCAAAACAAGTCTAGATTTTATAGAGGAATGACTTGAAAAGTCAATTACTAAGCCTGGAGATCTAGACTTTGAGTTTTGGTTTTATTTTTAAAGCACTTAAAAATGAATTTATGTAGCTTTTAAATAATATCAAATGAATTCGGGAAACGAAGCTCCATGTCTGTAGTCCAAGTTTCTTTGTCAGAGTGTCGGTCGGACGATGATTTTAATAAGAACAATTAATGAGCGACGAATGTGCACCGACATAGTGTATAAAAAAATACTAGCGAAATAGGGGCGATTATTGCGTGCAAGGATATAACATTACCCTTTAAGTGGACATGAGTCAGTTCGGTATATTATATTAATATACATTCAAAGTTGACTCATTGCCATGACCAATAAAGTAATAAGGAAAAAAATTGTCATCTAATTACATTTTTACGCACTCCCCAAAAACAAGTTTTTATCCTTGTCATTTGTATTATAGCAACATGTGTTTAAAAGTCCACCATTATATGTATGTAATCAAAATTGTAACTGAGAAAACGTTAATAAAAAACGATATTCCAAATGCAAGTGTTTGACATTTCTTAACCAGCATATTATTTATTCACTGACAACTATATCCTTATTACACTTATTTCATTTTAATTCGTTATAATCTAAATACTTGAAAAATAAAATTTCTATCTGCCATTTAAGTTTTTTTTTTTTATGTAACAACAGTTAGATAATTTTTTTTTACACTTGCATTCCAAATATCTAAAGTCAATTTGTTCTAAATAAAGGCTTAAAAATTCAAATTTACATCAATCTTGTATTTTTGAAAGATTGTTTCTATCTTAATTATTTTTATTTTTATACTAATGCTTTTTACGCTGATTCACGCTGACTTTAAGGTAAGTATACGATGAATAATTTCTATTTAAGATAAAATATTTGAAACATTTTAATTATTAATGGTGTAAGCTCGTGTAATGTCGCTTCAGAGTTCACATGCAAAGTACTCGTATGATGCTAAATAACATTGAGAGGTTTTTTTAAATCACAATTTTCGCGTTATTTATTTCATTATTATGAATAATGTAGAATAAATGCAATAACGATCATGTAATATACGTAATTTACAAATAAGTTTATAAATACAAATACCCATTTTATAATTATTAAAAATTTATATTAATTCAAAAAATCTACTTCTCAGTATATAAAATCAAAAGATATAAAAAATATAATTATTAGGATATGTTCCTGATGCTCGAGCGATTAAAATTCGATGAATGTAATATAAAATTTCTCTTTAATATTATATTTGCATAAAGATACAGTAATTCCGGCGACCTCACTAATTACCTATTTTAAATTATCGTATCTTAATTTTGGCGAATTTTGTTCTCTGTTTTTTCATCTTTTTTATGCATCGTAAATTATAATTAAACTTCTGTATTAATATCGAATTTTATAGTCATCATATCCCCATTAATTATTAATATTCCATGTTATTGTACATAACTTTTTAAATGCTAAAATAAAAGTCATCCTAGTATCAAGTAATAGTAATAGCCATTGATATTTGTTAAAGTGTTTATTAACATTTTATTTAAAGAAACTTTATATTCAGGAATTTATTTAAAGAAATTTCGGCTTATTTAATGTCAGCTAATTAAGATTATTTATAAATTCTTAATTTTCAAAATTTGAAATCGTTTAGTTCGTAATTTATTAATAATAATAATAATATTATTATATAATCCGAAAAAATTTATCATATAATAGAAAGATAGTAAATTCTAAATTATATACATTTTATTTCAACTAAACGAAAAAAAAAAAATACCTATATATATATATATATATATTTATAGAATGCCATTTAAAAAAAAAAAAATTTTCTGAAACTCAACGAAGAATTACGAAATATTATTATAATATTGTCTTCCGGTATACAGATCTAAAAATGAATATTTAAAGCAAGGAATATTTTTATAAATGTTCGTCCTATGCTTGCGCCGCCGTGTTCGAGTATTTTGTTAAATTGAGTGAGTTCCATCGATGAATTTCAAATACACCGGAAGTCATACGAATTTCATACCAATGGTCGAATTAACTGAATTCTTCGACTGTTTTGACGATGCCATTCGGATAAATGAGCGATCATTATCTCACAAAATAATTAATTACCTGGTCGATGCACGCTCTCTCCATGCCCTCTCAAGCTCAATAATCGTCGGCATTTTCATTCAGCTGTGCGCTTGACTCACGTAGTGCTATGGAACTTTCGCGACGATTCCCGACACTCGGCTTGCCGGCTTATATGCTTTGAACTTGTGGCTCTCGACATCCATTGGCTCGTTCCGTCGGAGCCACGTCACAATTGGCCGGCCCACCGAAGCACGTAGGAGTACATTACAGCGAACTGGGAAGAGGTTGCATCACTACATGTGAATTCTTGGTCGTCGACGTTCGTTTGGTATATTGCCACCGCGTTTCTTCTTTCAGAAGTTTTTCTTGTCGTTTAAAGCCGTGACCAGCGCGAGGAGGACAAAATGCTGACCGCTGCAAGATTGTTTAGCCGCCAAGTTGCCGCGACAACCTGCGACATTGCCAGGAAGCAGCAATTCAGCACCATCCTAAGAAATGTAAGTTTCTTTTCTTTTACATATACAACATTTTTATCGCTAACCTACGAGCGAATTTCATTTCATTAATCGCGGATTCAAGTATTATTCAAGTATTTCGGACGATCACGTTGATTTAACGTTTACGCGACTTTTCCGCGACTGTCTCCGGCCCAACTAACCCGTCTTAACATTATTTAAGCTCCATTTATTCGATTTGATTTTATTTTCATATCTCCCGACCACGTTTTACTTCGAAATTGTCGATTATGTTACCCCGGTGGATGGGTGGGGGGGGGCGCGGAGGGGTGACCCTTTCCTCGACATCCCGTTTTTTTTTCTCCAAAATTCGTCCAAAATTCATCTGAGCCCAGATACCGCGTGATACCTATTGAGTTAGGAAGAGGAAATGTATTCCTTCTTCCATCGCGCCGACACGTGCTAAAGGCTGGGCATTATAGCCTCGTCTTATCGGCTACGGGACAAGAGGCATTTTTGATAATCCACTGTTGCTGCATTTCAAGGAACAAACCATAAAGTAAAGTTTTCGGAGAATGAGACAATGATCGAATGAATTTGGGGTTTCGTCGGTCTCTAACCTGAAATACTGCTAAGGCAATTCTTTCGTCTCGTAACAATTTTTTATTTTTCATGTATTTTCTTTTACGTAACGCGTGAATATCTGTATAGACCGAACGGGGTTTAATGAAGAAAAAAATTACGTGTAATAATTGTAATTGCATTTGAGAATGATGAGGAGGATGATTGGCTAAAGAGAATTTTAAAAACTTATGTAAAGCAATTTTAATGCAATATTTATTAATTAAAAGCCAGTATAGGCTAGTGAGAATTATCATTAACTGATAAATGTTGTAATTTTTTCCTTCGAATTTACCAATGAAGTTTGATGTAGGGACTTATAAGATGTCAGAATTGAAGTTTATAAATTTCAATTATAATTAAACATTCTTCTATTGCTCATAAATATAAGTAATAACATAAATATAAGTAATAAATAATATGTTAACGCTCTTAACATCAATATTAATAACATTATAATTTATTTTAAAGTCAAATGCTGACATTTATTAAAGTTTATTCAATTACTTCTCTTGTAATAATTTATATTTGAAAGTATAATTTATAAGGCAAATTTTATGAAATAACTAGATCTTTTTATATTTAATTTAAACGATAATATTGCTGGCATCTATTTGAAACTGATAACAAAAACAAAACAAAAAAAAAAACAAAACAATAATGAAAGAAAATAACAAAAGATAATAAAAACAGAGAAAAAGAACATCAAAAGATATTGGTTTTATCTTTAAAAGGAAATTTTATTTAAATTTTACACATTTATATTAATATTTCAGGTTGCTGCTGTACCATCGGTTGGTAATCAACAAAATGAACTTCAACAATATCGTTTCAAGTAAGTTCATTGATATAACTTAATTTCAAATATCAATTGATTGATTGGCAAATGGACCAATGATAAAGTTTTGTTACCATAGATTAAGTTCATTTAACATGATTATAACAATATTAAACTTGATTGGTTATGTTAAAATTATACCCAACTATAGCATATATCAAAATGTTATAAATCATTTCTTATTAATTTATTTCTTCAAATAAAATTATCAATGAATTTATATTTAAAAATTTGGTGTTATTTTAATTTTATATCAATAGGTCAGATGGAGTCAAAGGTGCGGTCATTGGTATCGATCTTGGAACAACCTTTTCTTGTGTCGCTGTTATGGAGGGAAAACAACCAAAAGTTATTGAAAATGCAGAAGGATCAAGAACGACACCATCATATGTTGCATTCTCAAAGGGTGTGTAAAACAATTTATTCGAGTTTTTCCGTAGGTTTAAATAAACTTTTTATAAAACTATATATATATCTATATATATATATATATATATATATATATATATATATATATATATAATTTTTTTCTATAGATGGAGAACGCTTAGTCGGAATGCCAGCTAAACGTCAAGCTGTTACAAATTCAGCAAATACCTTTTATGCAACAAAACGTTTAATTGGTAGAAGGTTTGATGACGCGGAAGTAAAGAAAGACTTGTAAGTGTCATGTGTTGTTATTGTAAAAATATTCATAGTAAACGCTTGTGTAGTGTAAAATGATTTTCGTTTAGGAAAATGGTATCTTACAAAATTGTTAAAGCAACAAACGGTGATGCTTGGGTACAAGGAAGCGATGGCAAAATGTACTCGCCGAGTCAAATTGGAGCATTTGTTCTTATGAAAATGAAGGAAACTGCCGAAGGTTACCTAAACACATCGGTGAAGAATGCAGTTGTCACGGTACCAGCATACTTTAATGATTCTCAGAGGCAGGCTACAAAGGACGCTGGCCAAATTGCTGGTTTAAACGTTCTTAGAGTTATTAATGAGCCTACAGCAGCTGCTCTTGCTTATGGAATGGATAAAACTGAAGATAAAATGTAAGAAAATTAATTACTTAACTATTGTTTTTTAGGTCGATGTACGAATTAATCCTAAATTATAATCGTTAAATTTCTATTCAAGTATTGCTGTATACGACTTGGGAGGTGGTACATTTGATATTTCTATATTGGAAATTCAAAAGGGCGTTTTTGAAGTTAAGTCCACCAATGGTGATACATTCTTGGGTGGTGAAGATTTTGATAATGCTTTGGTTAATTATCTCGCACAAGAATTTAGGAAAGATGTAAGTAACGTATTTCTTAGAGAAATGTTCAACTGTCGTATGCTAAGAAATAATTTATTTACGCGGTATGTCGCAATGTCATTAGTATTAATAAGTGTTTTTTTATTAATTTAATATTTGGAATTTCGTGAATAATGAAAGGAATTTCTTCACTTACGTATAACTTACCGTGAATTAATAATTGTATTAATATTAAAGATAATAAATATTTCATAAATAATTGTTTTTTGTTCAAATTACAGCAAGGTATTGATGTAACCAAAGATGCAATGGCAATGCAACGACTCAAGGAAGCTGCTGAAAAAGCTAAGATTGAATTGTCAAGTTCACAACAAACTGATATCAATCTTCCTTATCTCACGATGGATGTCAGTGGACCAAAGCATTTAAATTTGAAGTTATCAAGGAGCAAATTTGAGTCTCTTGTTGGTGATCTCATTAAGCGCACAATACAACCCTGCCAGAAGGCTCTTAGCGATGCAGAGGTATCCAAGTCCGAAATAGGCGATGTACTGCTCGTCGGTGGCATGACGAGAGTACCAAAGGTCCAGCAAACTGTTCAGGAAATATTTGGTCGCCAACCCTCAAGAGCTGTCAATCCTGACGAAGCCGTTGCTGTTGGTGCTGCTGTTCAAGGTGGTGTTTTGGCTGGAGATGTTACAGATGTATTATTACTGGATGTTACTCCACTTTCATTAGGTATTTATTATAGAAATCTATTATTGTTTAATGCTAGAAAGTTATTCGATACGTTAAATGAATAATTTATTCAAATGTTCGTAAACATTTGATGTTCAATAAATTATATATATAACGTTTAAAACAATTGAATACTTTGCATCTTTAAGCTGCAATATATATATATATATATATATATATATATATATATATATATATATATAAATGTTAATATGTTTACCGAGATTCATTAATTAATTATTAGTATTTTATTTTTGCTATTTTTTCACTTTGAAATTTTTTAATCACGAAACTTAACAATGATGTATGACTAATCTTCTCTCTGAAATTACGAGGTTGATAATTGTGAATCTGAGTAAGAAGTAGTGCACATTATTTAAGCATACTATACAAATCAATAATTATTTATTTATTTCATCATTGAATATTAATGGAATATTCTATTATACAGGTATTGAAACTTTGGGTGGAGTGTTTACAAGACTGATTACTCGTAACACAACCATTCCAACAAAGAAAAGCCAAGTATTTTCAACAGCAGCTGATGGTCAAACTCAGGTGGAAATTAAAGTACATCAGGGAGAACGTGAAATGGCCAATGATAATAAACTCTTAGGTCAATTTAGTCTTATTGGAATTCCACCAGCTCCACGAGGAGTTCCACAAATTGAAGTTACATTTGACATTGATGCCAATGGTATTGTACACGTTTCTGCCAGGGACAAGGGTACCGGCAAAGAGCAACAAAGTAAGTTTATTTACCTAAATTTTCTTATTATCGGAATAAATGTAAATAAAAATAATTGATAAAAAAGCAATTAATTGTAATCGAATTTCTATCATGTTAAAAATATTGTTTACTTAAAATGTTATCTAACTGCAAATGATTAATTTTAAATATAACTAATGAATTAACCGAATAGTCGCATCGTAAAAAAATGTGGTTTATTTCATAAAAGAAAAATTTACTATAATGATGCTTGATTTTTCGTCTCATAGAGACACAATTAAATGTGTAAGATGTGCTGATAAAATTAACTGATAAATTTTGAATCGATCAACCATATAGGATATCGTAATTTCTTTATAATAACATGCTGCTTTACATATTTTAGTTGTCATTCAGTCCAGTGGTGGTTTAAGTAAGGATGAAATTGAAAACATGGTGAAGAATGCAGAACAGTATGCCAAGGAAGACAGAGTAAAGAAAGATAGAGTAGAAGCTGTTAATCAAGCTGAAGGAATCGTTCACGATACTGAAGCCAAGATGGAAGAGTTTAAAGCACAGCTGCCCCAGGAGGAGGTACAATTAGATATATAAATAGAAAAATATATGCGCTCTATTGTGTATTAATGATTTTAATTATATTAATGTAATTAAAGTGTGACAAACTGAAGACTCAAGTAGCTGATATGAAGACAACCTTAGCCCAAAAAGACTCGATGGATCCCGAAGAAATTAAGAAACAAACAAATGAACTTCAGCAAGCTAGTCTGAAGCTCTTTGAGATGGCATATAAGAAGGTATTGTTTAATAGCTTACAAATGTAAAATAATAAAAAATAATCAATGATCGGTCATAATTTAGAAGAATTTAATGGAAATTTATTCGTATATGTTAATTTTAATAATAAAAATAAATTTATTGGTCGGGGCAGGCATTTGTAAATTTATAAATAAGAAGCAATTTGTTTGGTTTATTTTTATCTTGTCTGTTCAATTTATATTCTTCAATGAAAAATAATTGATATTGTAAAAACTAATTTTTAAATATTAATAAAATACGTATTTCTTTAATAAGCAAAAATGTTTTTGCAGATGGCTTCTGAGCGCGAGAGCAGTCAACAACAGTCACAAGAACAGCCAGAAAATGAGGAAAAGAAGAAAGAAGAGAAGAATTAAATGTAATTATATATATATATATATATATATATAAATCCATATAATTTACCTTCATTATACTACTCAAAATTGACGTTTATATATAAATTTCATATTTTATTGCATGATAAATGGATCACCTTAATAATACTTGTTTTAATTTCTTTTCATGTAATAGGCATTGGTCTTGTGAAGAAGTAAATAGAGTATTATGAGAATATAAATATTGAAGTTCGGATCACTGACAGTTCAACCAATGAAGATCAGTAATTTCAATTTTACAGATCATGATGAAACATTGAGGGCAGAGCTCTCTACCAACATATTAATAATATACCTGCCGATCCAATAGTATGAGCTTAACTTCATTAAACAAGCCAATATTTTCAAAAAATAAATTTTATATCTTAGGCTAAAAGCTTAAAAACTTCGTTACGTTAGGGTTTTCTTCTGATTTCCTTCGTATATTTTAATTTTGCTTGTTGACAAATCTGAATCGAATAATTTAAAACAGTTGTTCACCACCTTATTAGTGGTAACATTTTAAACCAAAGCTCATTGTATGAATCTCTTAAATTAAGAGAATATATATATATATATGAAAGCATACATTAAATAATAATTCGAACTGTACAAGATTTCCAACTAGATTGCTTGAAGAAAACTTAATTAATAAGGTCAAATATTTTGTTTTCATTTATAACTAATTTAGAATATTACGAAAGAAAATAGAGTGAATCAATATGTAAATTGTGTACATACATGTTTGCGTGATTTATAATCGATTATACAGGCGTTACAGTCTTGTAAGTCGTGAGAAATGCATTTTTAGCAAATATTCTACCGTTTCGATTAACTTCTATCTTTTCGATTGATGGATCGGGATGTTATTAATTAAATGTACATCTTAATTAAAATATCCCAATGTTTTAATAATGGTCAATGCTGTAATTTCATAGTAAAAATTTGATTTATTATTTATAAATTTAGCGATCGCATGGTTTTAATGCCAAGACGTAGAGAGGAAAAGTAGGAGAGAGAGAGACGTGTAGTACGAGTTTCGTAAAGCAGACAAAATTATTTAATTTAAGTCAAACACAAAATATATATAGATTAATGTAAGTCCTAATATGTTAAACAACAATGTAATTGTATACTTTATTCACATTTTTTATTATAGAAATTATTATTAATAGTATTTTGTAAGTTTCTGGCGTGTTTGTTCAATAAAAAGTATTTAAAGTAAGAATATGATCAATATTATTTTCTTATATCTGGTCGTTAATGTATGTCACATCGTTAAATCATATTTAAAATTCTTGCATCTGGTTGGTATCACCAGTAATGCGGAGATTATGAATTGTAGTCGATCATTTAATAATACGAAGAGTGTTTATGTAATAAAATTTGTTATTCTAATTTCAATTTTATATTGTGAAATTTTTTTTTTTATCTTCATTCATTTATAAGCTAATGTAATTTAAAGATTCTTTTATTTTTACATTTTACAAACATATGTTAATATATACCTTCATATATATATATATATATATATATATATATATATTATTCTTTGTGTTTTTAAAGATAATTTGTTAATCATTTTTTATAAGTTAGTAATATTTAGAGCTGGGATAATAAAGTATTTAATAGACAGAACCAGATTGTTAATTAAATAATTGAATGAACGTGGATAATGTATTATATATAATACTACATACTAGATGTTAACATTATTTTTAATAAATTTCACTTGTAATGTTTCGGGAAAATGTATATTCGCCTCGAAAAATTTTCTAGTTTACTTATCCATTCATTCTATTGATTTTAAAGAGTCTGTTTTTCATATCAACTATGATAAATTTTTAATTCATATTCTTCTTGCAAAATAAAATTAATTATTATATGAGAGTAATTATTCAAAGCTTCAAGAATAACGTTTAAAATAAAAATTTTCATATCTGATTTATGCGATGGAAAAAAATATAATAAATATATGCTACTGTTGCCGCGTTATAAGCGGGCATTAAAAAATTTCATAGAGAAGATGTAGAATGTATTTTATAATAAATTGCGTATATAAATTATGTGTATTTATATGCATGTATTATCATATTTACTCTCCAATTACTCTACGGTTGGACCGTAAAAATGGCCGCTCAAGTTTTTAATAATCGAGGCTACTATTTTTGTTATTTTATTTATATTTATTTAATGTCTTTATTAATTAATTATAAATTAATGAAATTCTCATATTGCATTTCATGAGATTGCATAACAAATTTACCATAAAATATAGAATCGAAATTCAAACAATAAGCATTACTTTATGTTACCGATAACGTTTGATAAGAGAGGCCATTCTAATATTTATCAATAGGATGTTAAAGCCTTAATTTTAGTACATAACACGTTTTGTAAATAGTTTATAATATTTTTCAGATATCCTGCTTACTATCTTTATAGCGTATGCGACACGTTTGTGTCACAGTTGCTTGACTCGTCATAAATGCACAATTATGGGATTATGATCCTATTTAGTGCACAAAGTCTATTTTTGTAATACCACATACGGTGATTGGCAAAAATTTATAATTAATAATTAGTAGTAATTTATGAATATTTGTAAATGATTAAAAATTGCTTTAAAGCTCAAATATATATATTCTTTTGATGAATTTTAATATATTTGCAAAGTTAGATTAAAAAACTAAAACTCATAACAATATTAGTTAAAATTAATTGAGTATTTCCTTTTTTTCATAGAGTATTTTCATTTCCGTATTTTAGTGTGAATATATGTTGGACTCGGACGTAATTTTACTTATGATTCAATGATTTTTACATTTTGATATTCATTCGTCGCTATTAAAATTAAAGGGGCAAAAGAATTTCTAAAAATATTTTAACAAAACTTTAAACTACCACCAAGTATTGCAAGATTATTAAAATCAATAGCGAACAATGTTCTTATATTATTTAATAAATTATGATAATAAAATATCAATTATAATTATAAATTTCTTAAATCCTGAGCTCAAAATATAACGTATAAAATATAATTCAAAATTTTGTGTGTAAAGTTTAAGATGATTATAGTGCATATTTTGATTTTTATTCGCGTATCAAATGCTTATAATTATAAGTACATTTACAATTTACAATAAATTTGTGTTAAAAACTTGAATTGTATTTTTAATAAGAATGAAGTGTATGTATCACTGATAATATGGTAACAAATGCACTAATACACTAAAGTATTTAAATACCGAATATAGATAAAAATTAATAGAAATTTTATATAATATTATAATATACAGTTAGGTGATTGTAACATGTGAAATTAATTTATGACGAAATGACACGCGACAAATTTATTTCATCTTGTAACTAAGCATACTCTATCGAGCTTATTTTATAATTGAAAAAAATCATCCGTTTAAATAGAAGAAGACTAATGCAAGAACATATGATTTACGAATAATAAAAGATAAAAAATATTTTACAATTTCCTTTAAAAATTGTACCTTTTCTATTTTAACATATTTTTTTTTCACTTTATGTCATATTACGTATAATCTCAATTATTTGAATTTTTTGCTCCCTACTATTGTGTATGTAAAATCTTTGTTAACGTATATTGTTTACCACATAATTTATGAATACCTGGTATTTTCATTTCAGTATTGCTGTATTTTGTTTTTGTTATTAGTATTTAATAAATTATCTCGAAAAATCTTGGTCATATATATATGTTTTGAATTTGTAATGTCGTTTTTTTTTTTTTTTTAACTTTCTTTCGCGCTGAAAATAACGAAAAATTACAGTAAAATCTTCTACATTAAATACTATTTTTTTTTTTTTTTTTTTTTTTTTTTTTTTTAATATATATTTTAAACTGAAAATATATTTTTTATAGTATCAAGGACTGCATTTATTACACATAATATAGTTTTTATTATCTGATGATGAAACTGTCATCGTCCCCCATTGTCAATTATCGATAATCATACATTGAATACAACAATAATTAGGTACTAAATAAGAATAGTAGATAGACCTTACTAATATAATATTAGTAAATACTTGCAAGCTGTCTTATCTAAAGATTAGCTTTGTTAATGCCAGGAGGCTTCGATTTAAACCTGCGCCTTTTATTTCGTTAGTCCAACATGCAAGTTTTCTTTCGTTAGTCGAACATGTAAACCCTATTTAAAATAATATTTAAGCCTTTTTCTGTCTCTCGAACAAAGTTTTGTACGTCGTTTACTAAGTAGCGTACAATCGGCGAGTACCTAAATTTCATTGTTTATCCCAAGACAACTTTTTTCCGAATGCAGTGAATGCGAAAAAATAGCTTTCGATCCATCTGTTTCTTATGGTAAATGGGTTACGTAATTTTTTTATGTCTTTGATATATCCATTATTGTGATGAGTCGTTACATCGCCAGCGTTATATTAATTATTTTACAATTAAATTCATATGTACGGTTACTTTATTGTGCAACATTCTTAAAATACCTTTCAATATTCTTTAGAAATTCCGGAATAAGAAGTTTTAATATTCCCATGAAAATATTTCTCTATCTTTTGACTTAAGAAAAAGAAAAAAAGAAAAGAAAGAAAAGAAAATTATGCTAAATAAAATAGCCATAATACAAGAATATTTTAACTATTCTAAATCTGCATGTAATGTTGCAATGTAATACGTCATTAAATGATGTAATTAGATAAGTAATTAGAATAATCATAACAAAATCGAATATTTACAAAATTAAAATATCGTTGTCATAAAATCGTATCAATAATTAAGATTGTTTTGATTAAGCTATTTTAAATTATTCTAATACATTAAAACTTATTCAATAAATCTATGTGATGCGCGATTTGTTTATTAATTAAAAATAACTTCTTTTTTATAAGATTTATATTTATAAGATAATTAATATTTTATACAAGCTGTGCCAGTATTGCTGTTACTTAAAAATCGATAACAATACTACCTAGAAAGTAAAATGAAAGGACGTGGCCAGAAAGTAAATTGAAGGTAATGATCTATTAGTAAAAAAATTGTTAGCGAAATTGCTATTTGGAAGATCTTTCTTTATTAGATTTATATATACTTTCTAAGAAACAGAAAGTATATTTCATTCTTTGAAAAAAATCTTATTTTCTATAAAAACAAAAAAGAAAAAGAAATATATATATATATATATATATATATATATATAAATTTCAATGAATATTGCTAAAAAATGTTTATTTTACTTAAGTTATTTTTATTTAATTATTATTATGGATTCAAATATCTCTACAATAAATACTCTTTCTTCTCGTGTTATTATTAAGTGTACACGATTGATCCTTGAAATATAAATCTATTATATTTATTTGTTTAAATACTCTATATATTCTTTATTGTTAAGTATAGTTGGTAAAAAATGTTTAAATGCAAAATAAACTTTGATATTTTTAAGTTAAAATAAATTTTATCTTAAAATTAATTAAAATAAAATTTTTATAATTATTTTAATATTATTATAATCAATTAACTTTTAGTAATTTATAGACAAGCTTGTTCGGCGAGTTTCTGATTTTTCTATGCCATCCGAGTTATACATACAACTTGGTCACGTGTAGCAAAACCCCATACCAGTGATGAAGTTTAGAGATCTTTGAAAATTCACTTTTCGCAGGATTTTGGCAAACGCCGTATATTGATTCACGGATATTTCGGTTGCCTCTTCCTTATTGAAAGTACTTTTCTTTCACAGACTTTTCTTTAGCTAAGTGGAAAAAGGTCGCTAATTATTTTGCTCTGTTTAGGCCACTGACTTATATAATTTCGTTGCACAACGATATACCAAAGTACAAAGTGTGCCTAACTTTTACTGTAATAGAATAATTAGATAATTAGGCTTGAATTCAATATAACTACGATTATTGAGTATAACAGTTCCCTTCTGCAATTAAATTAATGTAAGAAATTCAATCGTATACTGCTTAATATTATAGTACATAAGATTATTCGTTTGCGCAATGTTTTAGGAAAAATTTATCCAATTTTAAGATAATAATAAATAGTACACGGCAATGAAATATAAGAATTGTAGAGGAATAAAAATATTCTTATTTTTATTACAAATTCTTTATTACATTTTATATTGCAATAGAAATTTTAAGTTTTTCCACGATGAAAATTATATAGCCGTTACATTTATTCAATTAGTTTATATGAGAAAGATATATTTGCAAGATGATCAATATTTTACAATTAATGGTAAGGTTGGACCGTGTACTTAATAATAATAAGTAATAAATTTAAGGAACAAATTAGTTTGAAGTAACTGTCGTTAAAATTAAACTTATTTTATAAATTCAAGTTATTATAAATGTGTTAATTTTTATGTAATAATTAATGAACTTGAATCACGAATACATTGTTTACAAAATGATTAGTTTTAATGAAAATTTTTGAAATTTTAAATAACCCATTCTTAAAATTGTAGCTAGAAAAATGATATACTACATATAAGTAAAATAAATGCCGTCGAAAAGATATTAAAATATACTTAAAAAAACACTTTATCGAAACATTACAGAAATAATAAATGTAATAAATTTTTTTTTAACAAATATTGATTAAATTCAATAATTAATATATTTCTAATTCCTCTAATTATCTTTAAATATTTAAATTATGATTATAGTATTTCAGAATCTATAACTAGATTTTCTTTAACAAAAAAAAAAAAAAAAAAAAAAAAAAAAAAAAAAAAAAAAAAAAAAAAAAAAAAAAAAAATTTAATATAAAAAAATGCATTATAAATAAAATGTATATATATATAAATGCATATTGAATAATCAAGTAAAAAAAGTACACGATTATCTCAAAATATTATTACAGTCGAATATTCTTTTATAATCGTCTCTCCAACCAGGTTATTAAAACTTTTATTGGCACTCTGTATGAAGCGACCAATGCATCTCGTAATAAGTTTTTTATTACCGGTATTTAAATTGATAAATAGGTTAATTAACTTTCCATGTATTTCTAAGAAGTTCAATTTAAAGTTCCACAAATTTTGACATAATTTAAATCCTTCATTCGAACAAGGAACATTTTCAACAAAAAAAAAACAAAAAAATAAAAAAAGAAGTAATAATAAAAAAAGTAGTTTTTACAACCGAATTAGTTTGTACCCTTTTTTTTTTTTTTTTTTTAATGGCTTTTTAGTTTTATAGCAGCCATAAAGAGTTTTAGTATATTTTAGTGTTATTTTTTGTTTTATCAATTTTTAAGAAATTCTTTGATACTCCATTGTAATATCAACAATCTTCTTCTTTTCATTTCAATACAAAGGCATAAAGTATTTTATAATGTAATTATATAAATCGACATTTTTAAAACAATATTTATAGTGATATAAAAAATCATCTTTGGCTCATATTAATATTATAATATATAATTGCTTAAACATATTATGATTCATTCCATTAGATTCAGCAATTATATTTTATACAGCAATTATACAACGCTAACTGACGCTTCATCATTTGCTAAATCAATCATTTGTTGATCTATATAGCAATTATCAAGCAATGACAATGGCTAGGCTGATAGATCTATTTTTCATTGTTTATCCTATATATTTAGCCTTCTTTATATTTTATATCCTTTCACTTGTCTTCGCTTTTAAATTATTAAAGGCACTTAGAACTTTCGATGTCCTTTCAATAAACATTTTGCCAATCCGGAAAAGATATACGATTACTGCTTCACCGATATTGTTCATCTTTTTCTATTTCTTTTTCTTATAAGATAATTCATTATTTATTATCGACGGCAGTTGCATACCTTCACTTACAATAAATACTTCGAGTGCAATTTTATTTTATTATTTTCATAAAAAATAATTGATTATTAATAACCAATGTTTTTACTTTTAACACTTACATGCCTTTTCACGCATAGATTAATAAGTTTTCAGTACAAAAATATATTCTTATTGTCTTGGATTAATCTTTTCGAAATATTAAGTGACTTAAATTGAAAGAAATTAACTATTCGTGTAATTTACACGACGAATTCGATTCATTTTTATGAAATAAGTTATAGAATTTTTTTTTACACCCACTTTCATCAATGACCATTTTCCTTTAATATGATTTAGTTAGCCCATTGGTTATTACTCTTATTTCTCGTCGTCTATATCAAATAAAGAAAAATGTATTAAATACATTTACGCTTAATTATATATTATAAAGGATTTTATTTAACATGTAGATTTATGAACAATTTGGTTGGTATTGGAAAATAAGCATTTCATCTGCTTACAATAAGCTGCGATATTCATCTTTTATGTATATTAGTTTATGTTAGTAGTCTATGTTATGTATATTAGTGTATATTAGTGTCGCGTTTGATAGGAAACAATCTGGATGGCATCTTATTGGTTCATCCGTACCTTGGTACCTTGGATCTACGCAAAAGGATCGACGATCGCCGCAGGCGGTTCAACGAACCCGCGCGCAAGAAGGAAAATCTATCGATCAGTGAAGGCGATCTCACAGAGTCGTAAGTAAGTGCATTTTCTTTTACTCGACAAAGATAAAGCAGAAACTGAGCGGCGAAGGCTTACGTATATAAGCCACGACGATCGCGCTATTATTTTCAGTTAGCCATCTTTGCTCAATAGGATTGCTCAAATCTTTATTTAAGACCTTCGGGCCTCTCTTGTTGTTAATTTATTTTTCTTCCGATTTTGTTAATTTCCCGAAGATGTTGCGAATAGTAAGATTTATTTCTATTTGATATGCATAACACTAAGGGCATACGTCAACATAGTCAAATGTCGATATTTTCGAGTGTGAACTCTATCTAGTTAATTTAACTGTGACAGTGCCGACCATCGAAATTATTGTCAAATCATAGATGTACCAGATTAAGATTGATCGAGAATAATTTATACATCGTTTTTATCCAATTAATTTTCTTAGTGTATTGGCTATACAATCGAGAGAATAAATAATATCATTTATTTGTGTATAATGTCAAGTGTTAGGAAGTTAAACTTAATATTAACAAAATTATATAAATAATTTTTGCTTGGGTTAGATTAAAAATTTATGTAAAATCCTAGAATTATTTATAGTAAGCATTATTTTAATATTTCAACTATTAATACAAATATTGCATTTTCATAAAAATACAGAAAATAACAAATGGTTTTCTGATAATGATAAACGGCAGAAATTTACAAATTTTCTGCTCATACGTTCTTATTATGTAGAGAAAAATAATAAAGATGTTGAATATTATTAATCTTTAAATTAATATTTAATATTCAAAATAACAACTATTCGAAAATGCACAATTGATTATTTTGCAATAGATATTGAATTGCAATAGAATTTATCATTGTATATCAGGTTACTTAAATATTATATAATTATCCAATATATTCATGTTAATTTGTTTAATAGATAATTAATGTAATTGGATTATAGCACATGTTTCATTGAAATTTTATAGTAAAATAAACTTTTCGGAGAAGATCGAAGAAACTATGAATTTCCAAAAATAAGAATTTTAAGATATTCAATTTATACAATTTCATTATGATGATGAAATAGATGAATTTTTGTAGAATTAAATTTGCTTAGATTTATTCGTATGATAAATTATGATAGTTTTCAATTTATGATAGCTTTTACTTTTTATTTAATTTTATTCGGTTCAATATTAACTCCTTATTATGATTTTTGATTTAAAATATATTTCAATATTTACTTACACGATGAATAAAATATAATTGATTAAATATTTTTTTAATATCCTGGCGTTTTATGTGAAGAATAAAATTTTCTTGATCAGCCATTCTAATAATTACCTAGGAATAGCGCACCTATAGCTTTTAAGCTAAACTAAAAGATTCGATTAACAGCTTATGCGAAAATATAAAATAATATTTGCCCTTTTATATTTGCATAGAAATAAGTGGGCTGATAATTTATAACAATTGAAGAATTTAAGCATTGACATTATTAGTAAATTTAAGTATTAAAATCTACTTAAATATACGTAATGAATTATATGCAATGAATTATAGCAAATACAGGACGTTTGTTGTATTTGTTGTAACATTGCATGTAATATCATAATAATATAGCATTTATTTACCTCTGCGTGCTTTCGAAAATTATTTTCTAGCTGGCATTAGTGGCGTTTTTATTCACGATGACGAAGTCCTCACAGCATTTTTCATACGGCAACGCGCCCCTCTACCCCATTCATCCAAAGCTGATCTCGCAGTCGGTGCAGCTGAAGGAAGTGCCCACCAAGATCATAAAAATCACTAAGACAGTGGCAGTGAAGGTGCCGGTACCCTATCCCGTCAAGGTGGGTGAACTTTTTGCCATTTTCTCTTTGACAACACCACTGTACACAAATTTTATCACCTTTATTCGCCGTACGCAAATAGTGCAAACACAGGGCTTTCGTATACGCGTTTTTGGAAAAGGATTCGTAATGAAAATTTCTAACCTGTAATATTAAATAATATGACTGGCGGCTACTTTACCTCTCTCAACTCATTTGACACGTTTTTCTCTACGTCAAATAACCAATTGTCTCTCAATGTATCGTAAAGTAAAAATTTTGTGCATACCTTTAAATATTTATCGTTGGCCTTTCCTGTTGATTTCTTATTCGGAAGTTGATTCAAAACCGAAATTAAAACGATCTTGATCTTGATCAATTGCGGATGAAAAGATCGTTCATTTCCCTTCCCAAGCAATTAACCCCAACAATGCTATTTTCATCAAGTGCAACTCATAACTCACGAATACTCTTCTATTGCAAGCAAAAAATTTACTAAATTGTTAATAAAAATATGCCATTGAGGCAGATTTTAACAAGATTGCGTGTCAATACATTTTATCTAGGGCAAATTAAGCAGTGAATAACGAAAGAATAAAAACAGACAGAAGTCATTTAATGCTTATATAGTTTGTTCTGTTATGCCTTAACATAAATAAATATTAAAAAATAATTGATATTAAAAATAATATTTTTACGATTAGAGATACTCTTGATCGCATAATTGAAATGCTTGTTTCTTTCGAGATTTAATGATAATTAGAGTAATAAATTGTATATTGTATGTATATAAATATTCGCCCATTCATATAGATTAAAATTAACGATCTGTACTTCCGAATTTATAATTTGATTTTTAACGATTATTACGCTCGAAATCATTGTAATTGAATATTAATTTAATAATAGCATCATTTTAATAATACACTATCTTTATACAATAATATAAATATTTTATATATAATTTATATATATATATTTATTACAATTTTACAATACCGTAAGTTATATAAATATTTTTTTTTTTTTTAATTTGAAAATTTTTATTCAAAGTACATTCTATTTATGATATTTTTCAAAGTTTTCAATTTACAGTCTTCTAAACTACGTTTGCAATTGTATATTTAGTACAATTTCTGATCTCAAGTCAATTCTTAATTTATCGATAGATATTACATTAGATAGTTATTTATTACATTAAAATATAATCAGTATTAATACGTGTATTTATAAACTAATTTTTAAGCTTGTTAAATGTTCAGTTTAATATTTATTTAAAGAGATCATAAAAGAATCTCTTTGATATTATAAAATCAATATTATAATTTTTATTAATTATATACTCATAGTAATTTAATAATACAAGTTTATATATATATATATATATATATATATATATATATATGTATATAATATAGACTGTATAATGATAATGTAACGATATTTCTACTCGAGGGACAAAATCGTATAATGAAGGTATAATTTGTATATTTTGTCAATCATATTTTGCCTTAGCATTATTTATTCATATTGCCTAAGTAATAATGCACATTTAATAAATGGATATACTTGGTAAGGCGTGAATTAAAAACAATATTAATAGCATGAGAATAGCTTATCAAATTTAATGAAATTAATTTTCCTACTAAAATTACTTTCCATTGTTTCCAACTTCCGAGATCTTAAAAGCATGTGATCAGTGACTTACGACGTATGTCAACCAATTAATCGTCTTTCCTTGAGCTTGAAAATTTTGAAAGCTAGAGCTCGAATAAGTCGTCTTGGATGACATTTTGCAATATGAAATATATAATCGTGGATTTCGCTTTCAAATTTATAATAAACTTCGTGTGTTCGGCGGAATGGACAATTTGCAGGTACCACATCATATACCGATACCGGTACCAGTTCACCATCCGGTCGCAGTACCAGTTCCGCAGATAGTGAAAGTTCCGCATCATGTGCCAGTGGAGATTGAGAAGCCGGTTCCCGTGGAGCTTCCTCAGCAGGTGCCGCTCTACCTAACCAAGCCGGTGCCGCTACCGCATCCGGTTCCGGTGCCCCAGCCGATCACCATTAACAGGCCAGTTTACTATCCAGTGCCGCACGCCGTTCCTTACTCCTCTCACAATGGGCACGAGGTACACGAACAGCCGGTAAGTCGACTCGTTCGGTCGTAAGTCTATAAATAAATCGCGAGCGTTCACCTTTTTTCCTCTTCTGCTTTGTCGAGTATAGACAGGGTAAAGAAGAGCTTTTACAATCCCCGTACAAGCTTCTACATCCTAATTCGAAGTGCGATTACCGATAAGGATGTGAGTGTCTTGTGAGTCTCAAGATGTTGCTGTAGCACTGCTGGGAAAGCAACTTAAATAATGATTCTCTCAATAATCGGTCCCACGACTCGGAAATCGAATCGTCAATTCTTCTTATTTTAAGAATGAAAGCACGCGGTGGAAAAATAATGATCGAAGCCAAATGGAACATATATTTACTATGTATTGACTTATTAAAGTCACGTTTTCATAAGTTTCATGATTCGTGTACACTTTACGAGTGTCAAGGTTTGAAAAATTAGGCAAAATCATGAATTGAAAATAATTTTCTTCAATTGTACTCGGTACTCTGAGAACGTAACGATTCCATTAAATACATATTTGTCTTCTGAAATCTTAGAAGCTTTTTCTTTTTTTTAAGCAACTACGATAAGCCATTAGTTTATAATTTATTTTTTTTTAATGATAAAGTTACATATATGCTTTTCTTCACTAGTCGATTAAATATACAAACCGCAATATTTTCTTAAATTTTTTCGTCTTATAGTGTCTGTTATATTGTTTTGAAAATATGATTGGAATTTTAACGAAAAGCAATTTATTATATGCAAAACATATCATTACCTGATTATTCCAAGAAATTTAATTTAAGAAATGCTCGTAATTCACTGCATAAAAGCTTAATTCAAGCTTTCATAATTGATTAAAAAAACTATAGGAATCTAACGAAATGTGTACTTATAGCTATAAATAATTAAATACTGTTATCGTTTACTACTGAATATAATATTAAGGTTACATTTAGTTTTAGATCGATAATTTTATTAATGAAGTGAATTAAGGTGCTATAACGCTAATTAATCGTTAAATCAACAAAAATGAAAGTACTAATAAAGATCAACATCTCTCTCTCTCTCTCTCTCTCTCTCTCTCAAATCAAATTAACTTTCTTTTCCCTAATATGTAAGAATATATTTCTTCATAATTTTATTTTAATCATTAAGAAATAATATTAATAAGAAATTGTTAATTATAATAAAAAAATATCGTACACACGCGTATCGATAAAAATTGCTCATTGTTCAATTAAAATCATATAATGTTAGAACTTAAGGTAAGTTTTAACATAAATTTCAAAATCCATGGATGTAGTGATTTCGCTAGTCAATTAGTTTTTAAATCAAAGTAAAAAAAAAACTATACTATACTACATATATATATATATATATATATATGAAGTAAATCAACAAATTTATCTGTATATCTATATCTATACCTTTATAATTAATTAACCTACATTATAATTTATTCGCCAATTGTATAAGTCAAAGCAAGTGAGAGGATATGGTAGAGTTATAAAAAAATCAGATGTAACTAGAATAATTGTTAAATAGTTATTTAACTTTTCTTTTTAATGAATGCGCGTAGATAGCATAAACAAAAAAAGAAAATAGTTACCACGTTACTTTCGAGAGCTGTAATTTATGTTTTCGACTGGAAGGTCTCGAGGCAATCGTACGTTACATGAAAGACAAATAAGTAATCGATAAAATCGTCTTCGCAGCAGTACGAGGTTCACGCAAGCCTCTTCACCAGGACATCGGACTTTGATTCGAAGGAGGAGAACGAAGGCAACGCGAAGGAAGGGAAGACAGAGAGCCAGGAGTCCACTGCAAGCCAATACAACTTCGATTACTTCCGGCCTTCGCAGCCTGACTATTCCTCCGAGCACTGACTTGGTAGGCGATAGTCCTGGCTGATTCCCAAGAGGAAGGATTTCAGGAAAATACCACGTCCGGACATGGCGCTGCGACGCCCCCGTCCCACCCATTCACCCAAGTCCTGAAAATCGGCTTCTTTAAATCGGAAAGGAGCTCTTTGCATTTTCCCAGATGACACAGAAATGGCATATTTGTGCATTTTGCTCTCACGAGCGATAAAAGCTTGGCTAACTTCATTCCAGGCCATTCTTAACGTTTATCTTTGTTTTATTTTATTCCGCCCCTTTGATTATTACTTTGACGTTTTTATGTATGAGCCGACAACAACTTTTGTAATAAAATTATTATAAAAAAGGCTTTTATCCTTACAATTTATTTATATTGTCTGATGATTATTATGTTACTTTGGATATATATATATATATATATATATATATATATATATATACCGAGATGAGGTATACGAAAGGTTAAAAATGTATTTTCGAAACTCGAATGAATATTTAATATAACTGATGATAATTTATAATTTTATGCAAATTTTGTGCGTCGCTACGGACGGTAAAATGAACGTTTTGTTACGTTACGATTTCATTACTGAAATTATACTAAACCTTATGTAAATCAATATTTCTCTAATTCTTTTATAGTATGTACCCAATTTATGTGACGCGTGATCGTCTATTCATTAATACGAATTCTCAATTAATAAAAATAGAACAATTGCCAAAGTTTAATAAAATAAATAGGAAAAGGGGCGTTAGGAGAGAGGATTGATATTTATTCGAGCATAATAAAATACGATAGAAATTCATTGAAGACAGCAATGCATAGGAGTGAGTGAGTGAGTGCGTGAGAGAGAGAGAGAGAGAGAGAGAGAGAGAGAGAGAGAGAGAGTTGAAAAAGACGGTATTAAGAGTATGTAAATACAAGAGTACAATCGCTGTCTCTATCATTCTCTTATTTTCTCGCAATGTTGTACGCAATTTACTCTCGAGGTTACTTGCCATAGGTGAATTTCGATCGATTTTTAAAGATAAGAATACGGCGCACCATTGATCTCTTGCAACACGCTTGAATATAATGTATTAGATGAAATTCACTATAAATATATTTAATCGAATTCATTTCAAATCATTTTGAAGAGAATACTATAGTTTATTATTTCATAAATATATAATGTACAGTATATACGGATATATGCAATTTAATGTATACACAGGTCAATTAACAATGTCAGTAGTTAAAAAAAAGAAGAGAATCGCTTACTACATATATATATATATATATATATAATTGTTGTATTTTTTTTTATTATATTCGCGAGGAAGAAATTATTAAAACGGTTTGATTTTATACAAGCGTCTTCGTATGAATAATAGTTTATTAAATTGAATTTAAGAAGATAGAATGTAATGCAACTATATCAATTTTGATATTGAAAAATAATCAAAAACGTAAATTAAAAAATTCGATTCAACATATAATTATAATAATATAGTCGATTATTATATTATATTATATTAGTATATCAGCGCTTAACGGGTAAAAGATTTTTAAAATAGACGCCATTTCATTTGAAAGGTATTTAAATAATAATAAAAGAGATACGAGGATATCTCCGCCCTTATTCACATTAATATCCTTTGTTCAAAAATCTTTTTTGGATGAAACACATCCTGCAGCTTCAGTGTCCCGGGTACGTATATGCATTTTGCCTGCTGCTACTGTGCCTACGTCAATTTCCATTGGATATACGGTCGGTAAACTGAAAATATCAACTTCGGCTTTAGATGCCCTAATATTCATCGGGGCTGCTTGAATTATTCATCAACGGTTTATATTATCTCCTTTGTTCTTTCAATACATACTCTTATAAATATGCACGTGTGCACTTAATTGTCGCTTATTTCTTATTATGAATTGATGAATAACTTAACATAGCATTCGCAAGATAAGTTTTTGTTGCGTACCATATATATATATATATATATATATATATATATATATATATATAAAGTATAAGATATTCTTCTAAAATATCAAATAAATCATTGGCTAAACTGGTTTTCGAATTACAACATCGTAACCAAACACACATATTTTATGTTCATGAACGACATGTCCAATTGCATTTTTACTAAATCTTATGAATTTTTTAATTATAGACCTTTATATCATCATGTATTATTTAAATGTGTTATTAAATAATTCATTTTCTAAAGACTGCCATGATCATGAAAAGTAAATTGTCTGTATAATAGGATTACGGCCATAGCATCGATATGTTATATCTCATTTCAAATCATTTCAAATATAAATATTGAATATTTAACGTAAATAAATAGTAATACGTGCTCCATATAATATAACAAAAAAATGTCTATTTAAACATAAGTCAGAAATAAACATTCAAACGTAAATTAAATTAAATTGAAATTAATGTATTGTGCGCGTAAATTAAGTATTTTTGCATAGTTTATTAAGAGCACTTAAAAATTGCAGTCAAAAATGTAATTATTATCAAACATTCAATGGTCAAGCAGTTTAATAAAATTTCTTCATTATTATTAGAATTCAAGTGTCGTATCAGTATTTTAAGATTTTGTTTTTAACATGAACACGTCTAATAACACAATAAAGTAAACATTTGATGAACATGTATCTTTTCTTGACTTTCTACCGTTTGTAGATAATTATAATAATTATCTTTATACGCTAGTGTAGCATATACTCTTTAGCTATTGATTGTTAATAAATTACATGAATTTCTACCGATAGGCTGGAGTCTTATTTTAAAAGATATTCATCCAATTATTTATAATTGTTTTCAATATTTAATTTAATAACTGATTAGTATCTTTTTAACGTGAACAAATGCGTTCAAATGCGTTAAATTTCTATCACGATATACTTTAATCTAGTTTAGCGTTATTCAGAGATACACAGTCATTTACTATTATCCTCCCCCCCCCCCCACACCCACATAAATATTTTTTTTTTTATTTCAGTCGGAAATTAAATAGTTAAAGTTGCATGCAATATTTCTTTACCTAATTCAACTCAACATGTACTTTCATAAATTTTACAATTCTAAAAGTTTTTAATTTCTTTTATACATTTACGCTATTTTCATTTCGGAACATTTTTTACTTGCCTCATGATTCATGAATATGTATTATTTGTTAAAACATGGAATAGGATGCGTTAAATTATTCCAGCTTCAAATAGTTTTAAAGTAAATAGAAATTTTTACGTTGTGATGTATTGTAGAGTCAAAATTATGAATATATTTTCATTTCTTATTAAAGTAAAATGTTTGATTGTTCAGTAGTATAATTTGGAATGCCATGAGTAGAATGTTTAAGCTAACGAAATGTAAATAATGTTCTTCAGATTTCGATAAATACAATCTTCAAAATTATTTTACTCTTTTCAAAAGTTTATTAATAAATAAAAGTTATGTAGATAACACACACACACACACACACACACACACACACACACACGCACGCACGCACGCATATATATATATATATATATATATATATATATTCTTTAATTTTATACCAATCTAATTACTTTCTACTTTTTTTCGATTTATTGATAAATTTCTTAATTTTTTTCTCTAATTCAATAAAAAATATCCTTTTATATTTAGTAGTAATTTCAATTTTATGTAGAATTACTATAGATACCATCATATGTTATATTTAAGCGATATAATTGCTATTACTATTATTTCTATTACTTTCTATTTCTTATTTTGAAGTTATAATTTTAGATAATGTGTACTCATTTATTTCAGGCATAGAAATAAATACTCTAATACAGTACCAAAAATATTATTTATTAATTGATTACAGTGATACTTCAATGAAATATCGCAGTTTAAATGTCGCACCTAAATGTTTAAGAGTACTTTTTATTTTCGAACAGTATAAATGAATAGTAATTCAAATATTTATTAAAGTTAGAAATAATTTTAAGTTATATTTATTAGATTTCAAAATAATGGGCAGTAAAAATTTTAGAATTAACTCGTAATATAGAATGAAAATTTCTACTTTAAGGAAAAACACATACATACGCATAAATTCTTTAAAAATTTTATATTCCGTTATTAGATTGGTAATTTCTTTAAACTACATTGATCACAATTAATAATCGAAAAAATTAATTGTCCTTATTAAAGAAATTGAAAAAGCAGAGAATTTAATATATTTGAAATCAAGATTGATTGCAATTATGCAATTAATTTAACACCCACTTATGCTTAAAGATTCAAGTATAAGTGCATAGTATTCTTATCAACGGCTTTTCTTTTCTTTTTTCCTAATGAATTAACCTGCGCTTATTAATGGCAAAAGTAAAAGTAAAATATTCTGTTTGTGCGAAAGTGGAATAGAATATTTTTCTGAATTTGTTATTTATGATTATTACGTACTAACGTCAATTGTCTGTGTTTGACAACTTCTACAGTACAAAGTATTGCTCAATCACGATACATGAACGAGGGAAGAAATTTTTTTTCAACTCAATGCATACAGTACAAGGCATTGCGCGTGTGTTGTTAAGATGACAACAACAACAACAACAACAACAACAACAACAACAACAACAAAAATTATATTTAATCATATTCGAATATGCGTTCTATTCTATATTAAAATCAAATTATTTCATCACAATGACAAAATGAAAAAATTATACGCACACGTAACGAAGAATGCTAATAGATTATGTATTAGACAATCAATATAATTACGTAACAAAAAAAAAAAGAAAAGCTACTTTTAGCTTCAAAGCATAAACACACTAGATAGAGATCAATATCAAGTTAAGCTACTGCCTGATTAATTAGCCTTGCACAATACTAACTCGTCGTTAAATAAAATAACGACCATACAAAGAATACCAACCCAGAGTCGCGATATAACACGAGGCATGCGCCTCTACTGTCATAATCGAGTGATTAAACTTACGGGAGAGGTGAGAGTTAGCCTACGCCCTATTGGAGTTAGAACACCAATAATCGGGTAGTATGTTGGAAGAGTCCGAGAGTTTATTAAATTTAGGCATCGCCACAACAACCAAAGGGTTTTCCCGCTATTTATCGAAGCAAGCGAGCTGACGCAACGGCCTCCACTCCTCCTCGACTCCTCCACTTTTACCGAAACTCGAATAAAATCGCCGCTCGACCTTCTCCGCGCAGGTGGCCCTGCATCACGTACCCCGGTTAGAAAGTGCGGACCTGGGCTGGCGCGTGGCGCACAATCCGGTTTCGGCGCCTCCTAGCAGATAAGCGCAATCGTCGGAATCGAGTCGTTGCCGTCCTCCTCTCCGCCTTAAACTTTCCTTTCACGTTCTTTCATTGTGTTATATTTGTTAATGTTGCGCGAGCGCGTGATCTTAACATACGAGCATCTCTTTCATTTTCTTTTTTTTTTTTTGTTTGTTATTTTTTTCGTTATTCTGTCCAAGATTTTTCATTATTCTTATAGTGACTTTCGATCAATGGCTCAATGTCAAAAGATCGCGTTGATCATCGTATCCCTTCTCTAACGCCCGTTGTATTTCGATTCGTCAACATGGACTCCCTAAGAGGACTTTACCCATTGAGTTGATAAACTAATTCTTCGTTTGCTGACTAATCTCGAGTGCAATTATAATTTCCAACGTATATGTAAATATTATGTATCCGGTCGTGGTGGTGGTGGTGGTGGTTGTTGTGTGTGTGTGTGTGTGTGTGTGTGTCAATTGTTAACTATATTATGCAAATGCTTAAATGTCACGATTATTTTATATTGAATTGTTTACAATTACATGAAAACGCGTGTAAATGTGAATTTCTTTCGCTTTGCATTCCTATAACTGCAAGTTTGTATGCAATTTATTACAATCCGTCTTGTAAAATTTATATAAAGCAAGGATAGATGGTGAAAAGTCAATCGTTTAAGCCAGTGTGCTATTTTGAAAAGAAAAAAAAATTGCTTTCAATGTTAACTAATGTTTATGGAAATATATATTACGTATGAAATTAAAGGTGTTATTGCGAAGTTAAGCGAAAGAAGAAAAATTCTATTTCTTCGTTGTTGGTTATTCTGTTGTTTTCCGTTTCCTATTCCTGCTAAAAACGATAAAGTACTATGTGCGTTTAATTTGAGACATTAAATACAAATTTAAGAAACAGCAAATTGTCGTTTGATAGAAAAAAAACTTTTATTTATTGATTATAAAAATAACATAGCTTCGGATATACAGCACGGAATGCTGTAATTTACATTTACACGTGAAATTCAAGAAAATGAAATTGGTAATTCCGCAATCGATGTATTTCACTTTTTTCTTATCACTATTTATCAACATCTAAGGCGCAAACGTAACGAGATTTTTCGGTGTGCGAAAGTAATATCTTTCCATAGTGCATGATTGTTCGTTGTGTTCCCTCTCTCTTTCTCTCTCTCTCTCTCTCTCTCTCTCTCTCTCTCTCTCTCTCTCTCGTATGTACAGAATTAATACTTCTAGGGAGATGCGAGAATACCAATTTGATGTAAAAAGTGATAAAAGCGTCGAAGAGATGTTCTCGTCCAAGCCTATTATAGTCTACTTCCTTCCTTGGAATTAAAAGGATGACTCGTATGTAATGTGACGTGTCCAAAGACCTCTGCCATCGAATCTTCCAATAATCTTCCGATAATCTTCCGATAATCCATTATCCGCACGTAAGCTGAGAAATTTTCTTTGCTCGCATTTCGAGAGTCTTCATCGTTAATAAAAATAAATGTCCGTGCGTGTGTCGCAAGTTGGGCCGGTCACAATGCTACAATAGCCGACCATTTGTATTTGTTGACTAAAAATCGCTCCATCTCCGTCATTAAAGAACTAAAATAATTCACACTATTGTCACAATGATGACATTCTCCTCGATAACTCCTCGATAACTCCTCGATAACTCTCAAGATCCTTCGGATGTAGCTAATCGATCTCAAGGTCCGCACAGTCCCCTTTCCTGCTCTCTACCAGCTGGTATAAGTAGCCAGTCCAGGATACTTGTCAAGGACCAGTGGCTGGGAATAGGGAAGGCCGGCCACTTGTTTAACGATTGGCACGGAGTAAGGTTGAGGCACCTCGACCGCGTAGGGGGTTCCGACGTGCTTGACGAGTGGCACGTGCACGGGGTATGGCACTGGACGATCGACGGGGACGGGCACCGGCTTGGCAACCTCGACGGCATAGGGTTTGGGTACTGGCACGGCGACTGGACGATCTACCGGCACGGCAACCTGAATGGATAGGGAAGAAATAAGATTATTGGATGAAAGTAGTCGACGATCGAGAATTTGACGGAGCATTCGATCGTGACAGCTTGATCTGGGATGATCTACTACGGGCCTTGAAGCCCTCGAAGATGGATTCGTAGGTCCTCGCGTAAGTCTAATTAAAAGATTGGCTATTTCATCGATTATCGGTCCCCTTTGGATTTCCGATTGATTTTTCCATTCCTTTGGTTAGTCGGGATATATTAAATTTTGGAAAATATATTTCTGAGAAGAAACAAGTTTTTCATACTTTTTCGTAATAATCATATCAACTATCCGTTTAAAATTGATCGAGTCAACTTCCCTTTGGATGTTTGTGATGTGAATTTTTAAAATTTGTTCAAACAAGCTCGTCCGTACAATGCTTTAAAAACTCAATCGGCTCCCAATAGATGATTAAATGATCGGCGCTCGTGTTGATTTTAATTAAAAACTCAGAATAAAAGAGATAAATGTAACTCTTAAAATAACTAATCCGGCAAAACGACATGATTTCTTTTATTTTAAATTATCAAGAAAAGTGAATTGAAATAAGGGGGAATATGAAAATGTATACACATCGACGTATCATCCATCCTCGGGAATTCTAAATTCTTCACTCGGCAAACAACTTACCTTCTGGATGACGGGATACGGTACGTGTTTCTCCACGGGTACGGCGACGGGATGTGGTACTGGATAGGGGACTTCCTTGGTGATGACGGTGTTAGTGTGTACGCCAGCGGTGTATAGCGAGGGCGCTGAGTAAGCGGAATAGGCGTAGGGCGAAGCGTAACCGTAGCCAAGATCGAAGAGGCCACGTTTGTTTTTCTTCGTATCATCGATTTTCTTATTGGTTAACGGGATATCCTTCGTATTCTCCGCTGCGTATAATCTGGATTCGCTGGCCGCGAGAGCGACCGCCACCATGGCAAGAAGAATGAAAATCTAATAGGAATGGGATAATAAATAGTATAAATAGTTATAGAATGTCGTTGAATCTCCTGTCGCAGCTGCACTCCCAATGATTTTATCCAATGATCGATTATTCCGATTAATACCGCGACATAATAATCGAGCTGATTAAGTTACAACAAACAGAGGACGCCTCGAACTACGACAAAAGCGTATTGTTTATTATGGATGAGGAGGGGTTGGTGGAGAGATGGTTAGACTCAACGAAGATGACCCCGAGGCCAGGACGCGTGGAGAAAGCCGATTAACCGATTGATTACACGGCAACTGCGTATCATAATAAACTGGAGTAAAATAGTAGTAGTAGTAGTAGTAGTAGTAGTAGTAGTAGTAGTAGTAGTGTTTGAGCTAAAACTCACCTGAGGCTGCATATCGTCGATAGGTCTGCAGGATAGGATAGATACTGCAAGAAGTCGGAACGCGCGTTTAGCCAACGGAGATGGGACTGAGAGTGTCGAAGAGCTCGCGAGCTTTTATAGGAGAGGAAGTTTGGCGTGCGTCGAGCAGATCGGACGGGTCGGGTGGGCCCGATGATGATGATTGTGGTGGTGGTGGTGATGGTAGTGGTAGTGGTAGTGGTAGTGGTAGTGGTAGTGGTAGTGGGAGTGGTAGTGGTAGTGGTAGTGGGAGTGGTAGTGGTAGTGGTAGTGGGAGTGGTAGTGGTAGTGGTAGTGGGAGTGGTAGTGGTAGTGGTAGTGGGAGTGGTAGTGGTAGTGGTAGTGGTGGTGGTGGTGGTGGTGCTCGTGGACACCACGTCGGGCCCGAAAATGCCGACAGAAAGAAAGAACAAAAATGAAGGAAAAAAGGAGATCGTGCCTTGGCTCGCTTTCCTTGCGCAACACAGCCCGGACCTCGGGCCGCGATTAAGAAAGAAGCGCCTTACGCGTTACATGCGCGCTCGGGCAATTTTGCGGATTGCGCCAATGAGCGATAGAGGCTCGCCGCTTCCGAAGCCCATCGGTTCACGTACACGGTGTCAAGGATACTTTTGAGATTCCGGGATGCAGGGAGTGCTGCCAGGGTCAATCCATAAGCAGCCCAAGAGCTGCCCCTGCTTTTCTTCAATTTCTTTTTTCTTTTATTTTCTTTTTTTTTGTTTTGTTTTGTTTTTTGTGTTTTATTTTTTGCTTTTATAATTCATACTTTGTGTTAGATCGTTGAAATGTGGATAGCGATCGTAAATATGTCCGCTCGTTGATTCAGTAAGGTTGGTTCGGTGATGTTAGGAGGCGGCGAATAACATATAGAATGTTGTTTGAATTTAATCTGCTACTCGCGTGTTGTTTTATAATACTCGGCCGGTGTTTGTTGACTCTCGAATGGAATATCAAAGCAAACATTGATTCAGAATATTTTCGTCGATACGTTTCTTAATTTTATGTTAAGTAACGTGCTTTCGTTCACTCGAACAATATCCCATTCGATTTCGTCAGTAAAGTGTTAATAAATTGTGCTAGGAAATCAGGTATAAATGGCTAGATTAATTGGGATAAAAACATCCTAGCTTTATCTTTCGATATAAATTAAATTATCGCTTAACAGGGCTTAAACTTTAGAGTGACAATAATACATTCGACCATGTTGTCACAGCTAATTGTGATTCTAAGGGAAATAAATAAACTAAAGGGAAAATTACATCCCAATACAAAATACTTATTTAGTAGCTTGTAGTACTGCTTGCAAAAGATATTATAATAGCGGCGTAATAATAAAAGCGACATTCTTTTTAAAAAGTGACATTAAGTTATATAACGAAAAAAATGGCGTAAACTACATAACTATGTAGAACGAGAATGAGAGAGAGAGAGAGAGAGAGAGAGAGAGAGAGAGAGAGAGAGAGAGAGAGAGAGAAAAGTAAATACATTGTGCATTTATATAAAAAGTAAAATTACAATGGCTACAGTTTATGTGTAATTAATTTATTTTCATTAGCATATCGCAGCATGCTGTATAAAATTATTTTATCATTAGAACTAACGGATACGTCGAAAATAACTGTGAAGTTAATTATTTGAGGTAATAAAATGCCAATATTGCAATACTTTTTTCATCTAGCAACAACATGATTAGACTATTAATTTATTACATCACGATATTGCATGCATTATTTGCAATATTACTAGGATATGTATTGAATAAAAGATTAAGCACGAACAAATTACTAAAATTTATATCACCTTCTTGAATTAATCATTTGATTTTTAAATCTTATGATTATTTTACAATCGAACTAAAACTCGAGTAAAGGTCTGGCAATACTACATTATGCTCATAAATAGTAAACGAATAGTTTTAAATATTGATAATCTTGTTTTATTAAAATTTTGTATACATTTATTTGCTTTTAAAATGCAGTAAGTACTTTCTAAAAGAATAAATTAATTAAAAAAAGGTTTAGGTATATTGTTAAAAATCATGTTTATAAAAAATAATCTTCTCGAAACTTGTATTTAATTGTCAAAGAGCGTTAGTTCCACTGTAATAAATAGAAATATAAATAAAATTTTCGATGTAGTTGATGAGAAAGAATTAAATTATTAAATTCGTATTATAGTACAAAATTTTTTTCTTTTTCTTTAATAAAAGTAAGAGAAGTCAGAGGTAAGAGAAACATTATTTTTTCTATTTAATTGAAATATTTATTAAGCTTTTGATTGCAATTATACTCGATCTTGCTTAAAAATAATTCATCAAAAGTGTTTATTATGATTTAGTAATTTGATTACGAGATATAACATTTAAACAGCTTTAGTATATATAATATCAAAAAGAAATATTTTTAAGAAATCTTGGAGCATTTTATTTGAAACTTTTCAAATTAAAATTAGTTAAATACAAATTTTTATATTACCATAAATTTAAAATAATAATAATAATAAAGATCATTTCTAAGGAAATTTCTTTAATATCATACTATACGCTTTCTTAATATATGTACCACACATAAAACGTTATATACGTAAGATTACGTAATAATAAAAATGTTAATGTCTCTTCAATCGATTAAATCTTCATTGATTTCATTTTGTTTGTCTACACAAAATAAATATTTCTCGAGGAAAACTTGAGCGATAACATATAATCCCTTAATTTAAATAGATTTTTAATTACTTTAATTCATTATTAAATTAATAAGACATAATTCTTTGTAAAGGAATTTTACTGTTATTACTAAGAGATAATGTTAGCATAATTCGTAAAAATTAACATTTTTTATTTTATTTTCAAATACACTATTGTATTTTTATTTTGTATACATATACACACGCGCGCTCGCACACATTATAATAATATAATATTATAAATAATAAGAATATTCCACTGATAAATAGTCACTAAATAATTAAGTCATATTTAAAATATTCACAAAGTTAAATTAATCCTAATCGTCTCTTTAATTTATGCAAAAATTTCATTAGACATTTTGTTAATTTTTTAAATATTATCGCTTTTTATCATTACTTTTTCTTAAGACTAATAATGTATTTTTTTATTAATATGAAATTTTCAATAAATTTAGATGTTGATCGATCTACGTATTTGATTATTTACCTTTTTCACTCTTAATTATATGCAAAAGATATTATGGTTTTGAATATCAGTAATTGAGCCGAGATAAACTGGTAATATATCAATGTGATTATAATCATTTCACAAATGATAAAAGTATCAGGATCATAGTAAGGCTACAAATAAAGTTTGTGCTTTGTAGATTCATGCGAAAATATATTTGTTAAGGTGTAAAAAATTAAGCATTTGAATTATAAATTTTTCAATGAATGAAAACAGTATAAAAAAAAACATAGTTCAAATTACAAATAGATTAATTTATTCAAATTATATAATTAATTCAAATAGATTAATTTATAATCATCCCTATTATTTTCAATAAATAATGCAATGAGTCAATAGAAGTAAGATTGTAATTTAAAATAAACGTTATTATTAAGTGTCACAAAGAGATTATTTAAAATTAAATTAAATTAAATGACATAATCAATTTTGACATGATTTCTCTTCGATTACAAAAATTATTTTTAATTTTTATTAATTTATTAAATAACTTTGTAATCGATAAAATATTAAATTATTTTAACGTTTAAAAATATTTTAACCTGAGTTCTAAATTATCGATGCGATATGCAATTATAATAGAAATTAAATCTAAAGACTAAGATTTTTATACTTTCATTTTGTTTATAACTAAGCAATAATACCGATTATTATTATTATTATTATCATTATTATTATTATTATTATTATTATTAGTGTTATTTATTATATAATTTCCATTCAATTTTCAATAATACAAAAACATGTCGGCTACATTATTTCTGAATCCAATTTTTTATCCGAGCGATACATTAAATAAGCAAGCAAATGTTGAATTCACAGAATTATTATCATTTTTAAAGTGATAAAAATTTATAATTATTATTTATATCCTTTTTCATGATTCTAGTATTAAATTATGACTGCTGGGCGTAGCAATTTTTCCTATAATTCGGATGAATTATATGGAAACGAAGAAAAAAAAAAGAATTGAATAAAATGCTCACTTTACCAATTTCACCATAAAAGTACATTGCTTTTTTATGGCAAAAAATTTCCTCACTCCATCTCTCTTATTTCGTTTAGTATTACCACTACAAGTGCGAAGCACGAATTTTAAAAAGTATGCACATTGACTATAAGGTCGGTAGCGGCATAACATACGCGCGTCACGTGATATATACTATTGCTCCTCGAACGAAAATGAAATGATGCAATTTGAGTGTGGTTCACTCACTCTCTCTCTCTCTCTCTCTCTCTCTCTCTCTCTCTCTCTCTGTAAATATACACTAGAATTCACCTCCATTCTTTACATTTCGTATGAACATTAATTTAACGGAACGGATTCTCTTTTACGAGTCGAGGTGTGTATTTCAAAAGCTACCATTCCCACAAGCAACATTGGATCAAATGACAAGGATAATCTCAATAATAGTTTGCTTCTTTACCTCTTTTACTCATTTTCGCAAAATTTAACATATTTTGTTTTATAATGTTGAGCGATTATTTGATGAAGATTCATTAAAATAGTTGTCGATTTTGAAGTTTAAAAGTACTTTCACATAAAGTTTTATCGAACAGTTAAACATTCTCTTCGACGGGTGTATAATCCAATCGCATGTGTTTGTTTATTAAGTTATCCCTTTGCGAATAGACAAAATTCCTGAACTCAGTAAGCAATAATTTATATTTTTGTTGTAAAAATTTACCGATATTTTTTTATACTATCATTACAATTGAATCAGATAGTTGATAAATTTCAATTATAAATCATAAAATTTAATATAATCGTAATAATACCTGTTTTATAATTACGTTGTTAAAAAATATTTTATTCTTAATAAATTATCCGGTCGCTAAGCAAACATTCATTCTATTTTTATTCGTTCATTAATTTTATTCATTAATATGCTTTATACAAATTATATTTTTAATAAAATATATTTTATTTATTAAAGTAGGTAATTAAATATTATTAAGATAAGTACTCGTTGTAAAACCGAATACTTTACAATATTCAAGGTTGGTCTTTCATCCTCTCATATTATTTTTCTTTGATTTTTATTAAAAAAGAAATAAATAAAATTTTTTTACAAAAAGTAGGTTTGTTATAAAATTTTTATTTTTAGCGAATCGTTAATATGTACTCAATAATTTTTCAAAAATGACGATATTGCAAGGGAAGACACAAAGCAGCAGAAACGTATAAAAACATGTGAAATCGGTATCGAAAGAAATGGCTTAGAACCTTAAAAATTATTCAAATAAAACAAAATAGATCGGATTAATTGGATAATGATATTAAAAAATTCTAAAACAAAGCTGCGAATCAAAAAACGTGGGTAATAAACCGTTTTGTATTATTTTTCTCTCTTACATTTTCTCTCCTAATTTCCGTTTTTAATTTACGATTATATATATATATATATATATATAATGTGTCTTAAATATATTAGAAAATTGAAATACAATAAAAGCCATTAGAGTTTTTGCTATTAATGTCATACGTCCGTACGAGTAGAAAAATGTCCAATTTTCAATTAGCGATTGCAGATTGATCGATTAATTATTCATAGATCAGTAATATGAAATAATTTAATCTTCTCGTTTCCGTTATCTTTGTTTTATAGAAGTAGAAGTATATATATATATATATATATATATATATATATATATAGATTGTAATTCTCAGAGCCGTACGATGGAGACATCGTGACCTGAAAAGTATTTTCATCGATTTGGCATATCGCTTAAGTGCAATTCACCAAGCACCTCGGCAAACTTTAAATGCGTGACTGCATTTTAAGTTAACACAGTGACCGCGACTAGCACTAAAGTATTATTCCAAAAATATTTGCTAAGCAGAAGTTCGAAATTCATCATTAACGTTAAATATTTTACACCTAATGTATTATCACCATCATCCCTAAAAGAGACGATGCAAAACTACATAATTTTTTAAAAAACAAATCAATACTTATCCGAATTGCTTTTGTTATCGCTTTATTCTGATTAATTCAAGTGATAATGGTATTAACTGTTAAAGATATGATAGCTTCGCAGTGATATTAAAATAACCGTATTTTTCTAACATTCTGAAATAACGATTGGAATAATTGAACTTAAAATAATTATAATACGGCCGACCGATAGACTTACATCTGTTTAAAGGGAAAATAAAATAAATTGGGTGAAGGAGTAAGGATTAAATAATTTTTTTAGTTCAATTACAACATTTCCAACTTTTATTCCTTTCATCGTACATATGTACTCGGGCGATCGAAGCTCATAGTCAATGGACTACTTATGTTTATTTTACATTTTAATCATCATCGTCCAAAAGTTCAAAAGCATATTAATTAATAGTAACTTATAGAAGAGGAATTTTTAAGGAAACGAGTATCTAAATGAAAGGAAAAACGCCATTAGTACTACGAAGTGTTTTACAAAATAACTTTAAAGAGAATGGATACGTGGATTAAATGATTTTCAACAAAATCATAAATGAACGTCATAACGGAAAGAAGAGATTTAGAAACGAATGAATAATTGTACAATCGTGTTCTCCGCATGTCATATAAAGTTACAATGCACAACCATCAAAGTTGTCATTGTCGTATATCCGCATTGAAATTTAGATCTAAAATTCTTCACTGACAAAAGCCATCGGCTGCAACGCCTCTCTGGCACGAAAATGTGCCCTTCGCCCTGACGAAATCGAGAGACGCGGACACGCCCGCAAAGTGGATTCAACCGCAGATCCTACGGCCCTTCCAAAAACTAAGAAACCCATCCCTTCGTTTTCGCACGGGTAGTCCGCAGAGTAGAAAAAAGGGAGTGGGAAAGAAAGATGGAGGAGAATGGCATGAAAACGAATCCTCGCGTGCCCCTTCTCGCATGACAATATTACCTAAAGCGTCAAACTTTTCAGATGCACCAAAACTCTCGTCCTCTCTTATTCTCTCTTTTGCTTCTTTGCCTCCAATCATAACGGGAGACCCACCTCATTGTGATCCTTACGCGGATTTACTTTTCCTCCTACTTTTTTTTTTTTCTTTTTTTTACCAAGTTTCCATCCACATCGCGCAAGAATACTCGGCTTCTATTTATGCGCAGACTTTCGGAATTTTTCCACTTCCCATTTTCGAGAATATTATTTCTTTGTGTAACGCAATCGAAAATTTGGTTCAATTATTGCATTCTCTTTCTCTCTCTCTCTCTCTCTCTCTCTCTCTCTCTCTCTATCTATCTATCTATCTATCTATCTATCTATCTATCTATTACATTATAACAAAAATTCACCGTAGAATAATGAAAAGGTTTATGTAAACGAAAGGAAGATCAAGTATGGAAAATTATATGATAATTATGAAATTACATAACGTCGATAAAAGGAATACTTAATTTTCATAAAATTAAACGTATTTGCTCTAGCATAAACAATAAAATATGTTAATAAGAATTAAAAATCAGTCAGTTTTTATACACGACGTAAAACGTTGGAAAAACATATAATATTGAATGAAAAGTCAATTAAGCAAAGTCGTAATTAGAAGAAAATTGGTTTATCATTACATTATTTAATATATACCACAAATAACAATGTATACGTTATCGTTCGAGCAGCTTTACTAAATCGCGTAGCAGCATTAAAAGTGGCGTTCCTTTCCCAATAAGCAATGAAAATATCTCGAACTAAACGTTAAACCATTTTAAAATTCGAAGGTCAACAGAAGAGGACACGACATGTCTAATGTACGCTCGTTCTCTTCTGATTCGTAGAAAAACTTTTGTGGCACAAATTTCAGCAGCACTCTCACGAAGCCTGATTCGTTGATGATCATTAGCCCTTTTTGAAACATAATACATGTTCTTATTTACTTCCGAGCCTAATTATCATTGGCTTTTCTTCGCTGTACTCGATTGCTTTGCCATACTGTAGCATCGCACAGAAACGACATAACTGATCATCATTATTGTCATTTCGTATTTTTGTATATTTCTTCGTACTTGGAATTAGAGCTTTCTGCTTTAAACAAATTGTCTATGATCTGGAATTATCTGTGATATTATATTTAAAAAGAAATTTGACAAAGGATTATCGAACGAAATTCTTAAAAATTGTTCTTCTATTTGCTATTAACTATAACGAATGATTATTGAATAAAATTTAAATACCTGCATAATCAAGCGATTAAAATGAAATAATTGCGAGAATAGAAGGGATTTTTGATGAAAGTATAGTCGATCTCGAAATTATAGATGATCATTGCTTATCTAACGAATTATATAAATGCATATAATTATACAATGCATATATTTTTTCACAGACAATTATTTGTAATATACATTCTGTCATAATAGCATAAGTTTATCAATTTTTGACAATTAATTCTTTATTTAAAAATTTTTTTTTTTTTTTTTTTTTTTTTTTTTTTTTTTGTTTGTTCTGTTTTTGTTTTTACAAAACATTCATTCATTTTTATATGAAAAGAAGACTGTTTCGCGGATTTTTTTGTTTATAGAAATAGCATGGAAGTTTAAGATAAGCTCGAAATAAATAAGTGATCGAGAAAGAAATCTTTCGATTCAGGCCGTGTACTTTTTCAATTAAAGATATAAGTTTAAAGTAACTGTGTTATTGTTAACTGAATTAACTGAAATAAAATTCAAATAGTTCAAGACTTAATAGCTGTTAGCTCGCGTAATTGCAAATCGTCTAATTATTTTTCTGTACTATCATAATATATAGTATAATAATATATAGTAAGAATTAAACATTAATTTATTTTATAGAATTTTGTTCATATAATTACTAGAATGTGCATAAAATGAATATACGTGCGCATAAATTGAAATGTTACAATACCTTATTGATAAGTGTTAGAAAGAAATTTGTTTTTTTTTTTTTAACTTTTATCAATACTTTCGGAATATAGCTCGTTTGATTTATTTTCTACATTTTCAGATAATAGTCGCAATTTTATTTTGAGATTTATTAATATTAAAATTATAAAAGATTTTAAAAGGCAGATTGAATCAAAGTATGCACGTTACTAATGATTAAAATGATTAAACTTCGCTCAAAGCCCATATTATTCGCATTTATTACTACTTTATGTTTAATTCATTAAAATTTAGTACAGAAACAGTAGATATTTGCCTAAGTACGTATGAACAACTATCATATACGTATGTACGTTCGGGCGCGCGCGTGTGTGTGCATGTATGCCGTCATGCCGTCAACTAGATAATAATCTAAATTTTATCGTCGTATTATCTTTCTAGCAAGTGAATAGCATTTGTAAGTAAAAGAGATTGTAAATTTATGTAAACATAACGATTTTTTTACCGATACAAGCTGAGTATCTTAGTATTCCAAGTATCATAAAAACTTAATTATACTATGATTCGTTTGATATGCGACGAAACAAAGATATTACACTAAGTTGTTTCACACGCATGTCTTATTTACATTAATAAAGTGCATGTCATGGAAAGAAATGTTTCGTTTTATATTACGGTAAACGTAACCTTAAAGCAAAACTGAATAAGTCCAAAAGAATAAATTATCCTAAATTATATTTGAATAACGAATAATAAATTTACTTTCCAGTCATGCACAAAAATAAAAACACAGAAAGAAATATAAAAACAAAACGGAAAAGCAAAAAAACGAAATTTTTTTTTTTTTTTTTTTTTTTTTTTTTTTTTAATAACATTAAGAATATAACGATAATTTGTAAATTTGTAAATTAAGGTGTGTCAGAGATGTATAACATTGATCGATCGCATCGTTATTATACATAAATCATTGCATGCATTAATTGCAAATGGAAATCGTCACTTGTTAATAATACAATAACATTTCATATCGCAATGCACATTTCATATGCACGAGTAAACTAAACGAGGACGTAATTAGAAAGAAGAAATATCAAAGCTATTTTTTATTTTTGGCTGATATTGTGGCGAATGCTCAGAAGCGAAAGAGGCGCGATCGGTTCGATACATATTCAAAGGTTCTCGATTGTTTTTCATAGCAAGTGCCAATCGCACAAGCGAGTCTTCGTGCGGCTATATGCCTCATTTAAATTGTAAATCCTTCATTAGGGGATTAGAGTCTCCGTGGAGCGTGTCCATCCATCAGCACCGTATGTCGATTGCTGATTCGGATCTTGCAAAAGGCTTTTAAGAGGCTCCATTTTTACAGCAAGTTTTTGAGTGTCGTCGGCAGCATGTTAGGCTCTCGCAACAATAAACTATAATTTTAATTCCCACAACGATTGATCGAAACTCTCACTTACGTCCACTCGCTTCTTTAAGCCTATTTATCGAGCAGATAATTGAAGATATAATAGATAGCGAATAGCGGATAGTGGATAATAGATCATTAAAAGCTTCATCTTGTTAATAAAAATTAATTTTATTATCTTACAAGAATTTAATCAATAAATTTATTACATTTTTTTATTTCAATTTATTATCTACGGATATTATTGTCTCTGTCAGGAACAGAAGGAAAGTGATATTTTTGTGTGACAAACATATATAAAAAATATTATTAATTTCGATTCATTTCATTAATTTCATCATCTATACTTTTCTTTGAATTCACTTGGCCGATATATTAATATCAATTGACATTGCTAATGCAAGATTCGAGTAAGTGAAAAATTTCAACGTTTTATTCAATTAAATCTTAGACATTTAAAAATATAAAGCTAAGCCTTATTTTCCTTTGAAAGTTGTCAATCTTCTATCAGCATTGTTCTTGTAAATACAAATTGAAAAATAATATAAAAAATAATCTTTATTTTCGCTTTAAAATTTTAAAATTTAGCTTCAATGATTGTACTCAAATTTCAAATTTCACGCAAAGCTTGAAAATTCGAAGCCATCGTAAACCTTTACGAATAAAACATCATAAGAATAAATCATTTTGTAAAACTCAGAATTTCACATGCATCATCTCTGAATTTAAACATTTATGAGCTTAGCATTAAATACAAAACTCCATTCAATATTCGTAAATACGCCAGTTGATGCTCAATTTATTATGCTCCACCAATAATAAAAAAACAATGATATACTTTGTTATTAATGACTTAATTATCACATGTTATTTGTAACATTAATGAGATTTGGTTTTTCGGATATTTGGAAAAATTCGTCTTACTTTATTATTATTATACCCTTCTTTTTTTTTCTTTTTTTTTTTTTAATATATAAATCTATTGTCTAAATCCGGAATTAAGAGAGATAATTTTGAAGGTTTTATCCTTTATGTGATACGGAAAGTAGTTTATGTTTCTCCAACGATCTCTATAAATTTTCAAATTTGTTGTATAGTTAAACAATAATCGACAAAAACTTATTTACTTATTAAGATAATAATAACGATATGCTTATACTTATGTTAAGAAATTAAAGTTTATATTTTAAAAATCAGCCTTTATCGGTCATAACAAATGCAGTAAAAACTTATTTTAACATTATAAATTCAACTGCAGTACTTTTGTAAACGAAAAAGAAAAACATAAATAAATAAACGACTATTAGATATGAAATGTTTACAACTCCATAAAATATTCGCTTTATTGAATATTGCTTTTCACCGATTCTGTTTTCACGATGATTTTCACTAGGCTGTTCGCTAACATTCATGGACGCGAAACACGCGCGTTAAAAAAAAAATCTTACCTTTTATTAAATATAATATTCATTATTATATTCGTACAAAAATGAGACAGATTTTTTAATTTTCTAAGCCGAGTAAATTTTTATACTGACAAGTCTATTATATAATTAATAATATATACTACTTGGGAAATATCTAATCGTATCCAAGTCCACGATCACTGTTTAATATTTAATTCACACCACACGTCGATCAATCAAAGCCCTTACATTAATGTTGTAATGTATTTAAAGTTTAATTATACTATACATAAACTACGCGTTGGCAAATTTGTAAAATTCAAAGTACCAAGTTCAAAAAAAAAAAATTTTCTTCGACTTATGCACTTCCACTCAGTCGATTAAATCCTACATGTATTTTGTCTATTTATCAGAGTTGTAAATATTCCTTATAATCGATTCGATTTTTAATGTAAACTTCCGGTTTATCATTGTTCCTACCCGAGTCCTCTGACATATTTGACATTTCCTTCATATTCATATAATTAATTTAGTCCATCGCTCTAAGTCGCTCTAGTCTCTTTCTCTCTCGCTTTCAATATCACCTGCGATATAAAGGCAACCAAGCCTGAACGGACACCGTACCCACTACCATACAGCATCTCTTTCTCTATGCTTCGACCGTACATACGCGACACGTACGCGTAAGCAAATCGCTTTCTTTATTGCGAGTGCGGGCTTTTCTATACTCTTAGCATGCCTGCTACCGGGAAATTGTTGACTATCGCACGACAGTCACGGGTATGACAACACACACGATTCTATACCCGAGTTGTATAGAGTATATGCACTGAATGTCAATATGTCGAGAGAGAAATTTTTCATAAATCCGAAACGCTATGTCGGCTTTACGAGCCACTGGCTAAACAACGTCGATATCATTTTCTACACACTTATTGTCAAAATGTAAGACCGTTTCAAGGTCAAATCATCCGATTAATATTAACTTTGAGTAGCGTGGGTCAGCTTATTCCACATCTAATTACGATTGCTTTATAACTATAATACGAATTGATGAAAAAAAATTTAATTATAAATCAATATCTTGGCTTTTTCAATTTATACGAATGCAATCATTTATACAAAACAAGACAAAAAAATAAATAAATACATAATAAATATAGTATAATTTATATATATATATATATATATATATATATAAATTCATTGTCATTCATTTTTCTGTTGCTACAGGTAAAACGTATTTTATTTGCAAAATGCGAATTTGCATTTATCAAAGCAATGACGAGTAATATATATTTTTACAAAGCCATAAATACGTGCGTAAATGGTATCTTTAAATAAAGTAATTTTTGTAAGTAAGTTGAAATGCACGAATAATACATACATACGTGTATAAGCAACCATAAGTACGAAGTAAAGTTTTTTCCCTCATAAATTGAAAATTATTATTAACAATTATTTCTAGTAATAATACTTGTATTAACTTTGTTGCTCAAGTCAATATGCGTGCGAGTATATTTATATGATCATGGAAGAAAGAAAAATTTACAACAAAATATTAATTAGACGAAAACAGTAATTTGAATTGATAGCGCTAGAGTACCTAGGTTTGACCTATTTTACAATGAAGTTAGTTGCGAGCAACTCATTATCCCGAGTGGTAGCGCACACAATTACTATTTATATACGCAGGTGACGTTGCGCTTCTAATGAGACAGTATCACAATCACGTTTGTGATTTATCCGATTCGTTAAAAGCACGAGTTTGATGTGAAACGATAATCAGACCGGCTAAAACTACTTTCTCAAGGTTCAGAGATCGAGAAATTCCGTAAGTTCAATGCATAATAGCATAAATCCATTATTAATTGAATATTCAGCTGCTTTATACAATAAATATCGAATAAATAAATAGGAAATATATTAAGATATGAAACTGTTGATATCAAAGCCCTTAATTTTTTAACGATTAGAAAATATCTTCCTTTATTACATTAGCATACTTATCTCAGTTTAGATATTGTAACTAAATTTATTAGCCACCCCATCGTTAATTGCTCAAACTCTCGTAGCGGAAGAAAGAACAAAAATACTATGTATTATATTTATTCAGACAATATTGTGATAATTACACTGTTTACATACCAATATTAAATCAATATAATAAAAGATTAATTGAATTTACATTAAATCACATCTACGTGTTAGAACCTAATAAGCCAATATCTATATTATGATAAATATATTCTCTCTTTCGATTGGAGGGATGGCATCGTAACATTTATCGTTGATGTTCATTGGATTATACATTTAGTCTCCAAGTTTTTAAAATCTTATAAACAAAAGCAATAAATCAATGGAGCAACAACTCTTTTACAACATTTATTGGAATTTTTTATATCTACAGACGTGATGTAAGCACGTGATTAGATAATTCACATTATTCCGAGGGTAGTCGAATTCTATTCCTCCCCGTACTTTCACATCCCACTGCAATCTCACGTTCGCCTAGATATTTCCATTCGTCTATTTTTATTATTACTGTTATTCTTATTGTCGCTATTACTATTCTTGTTGTTGCTATTGTTATTGTCATCATCATCGATCATCATCAATCATTTTTCGTTTTTATTAATGTTTTTATTAAATTATTACTTGAGTTTTGTTTCAAAAACAAAGTTAGAACATTATTTTTTAAACTAAATGCAAATTTTTATAGATAAAATATTCGAATAAATCTCGATAAGAATTCTTTTGTATTGTCAATAGATGCTTTATACTCTATTTTTTTTTTTTTTTTTTTTTTTTTTTTTTTTTGTTTTCTTCAATTATATTTTGAAATTCTTTGTAGAAAATTTTTATGATATTATAATTTCAAGCACAAATGAAATTCTGTATTTTAATATAAATATGGTATTAAAGGAAAATCTTAAATGAAAATTATATTCAATAGATTTATAATAAATTTATTAATATAATAAATGAAAGATATTATTTTTTATGATTTTATCCGTAGATGCACGTACGTAGATCCGTAGAACCATAAAGCCCAGTGGCATTAAAATAATCGGCTGAATGTAACTAACCATGAATCTTTAAAAAAAAAATTAATGCGGCGCGGAAAGGCTGAGAATATACGATGATTTAAACTTTTATAGAAAATGAACATTGCCATTGTAATGATAATACGAATGATGTTACGGTATTGTAATATTCGCTGTTAGGGTGATTCTCAATATGCTAATGATGATTTGATTGCTTTATAGTATATAAGCGTGTTCATTAGGGAAGATTGTAGAAGTGAAAAAACTATAATTATAAAATTGTATATCAATCAAGAATGAATGAATATTTCAAGAGTTTAGGTTCGTATTATCGCATTACTGTCATATAAATTTATATTAATATTTATGATAATTTATATTCCAATGCGACTGGTTTGCGTATTCTTTGTTCATTCGAATCATTAAATAAAATTCTTCAGCTTTATATATTTTAATTCTTACAGATAACTTATCTCTTAACGTTGCTTAAGAAACTATTTTAAATTAAAGATACATTATCCGCAACTATTAAATAAAGCAAAAGCAAAGAAAAAATAAAATGCACATTGTTAATTTATTTCATTACAGTTCAAATTAAAGCAATTGTTCGCAAATATTTAGCAAAATTTTTATACGTATACTGTGTCCTTAAATTGTTTAAAGTAATCATACAAAAGGGCATTATATATTCTCGAATAATAAGATATTAAAGGATAAGAGGATAATGGGATTAATATACATTATAAGGGCATTTCATCATGCAAAATCATAATGTAACCATCAACATATGACTCTTGCAAAATAGATTTACTCATTTAATAGTAATTAGCGAACGAAACATAACACGGAACATTTCCTAAGCAAAATTAAGATCATAGCTTCTGCTTTCATTAATATCCCATATTATATAAATATAAACTAAAGAATCTACGAATCTCCGACACTCACTCATATAAATGACTTAGTATTTATTTAATTTTTAGACACTCCGAACTTATAGAATTAGATTAGAGTGCTTCTTCATTGTTTGTTTTCTTACGCTCATCCTTTCAAGGCTTTAAGTTAATAAATGCGTTAGCGATTAGATTACCAACGTAGTCGCAATGGAATTACCATGTTGCGTCAGAATGTCGAACTAATAAAGACCATAAATGTTTATAATGAAATGTATGTCAAATATAATGACGGCTTTCGAATCGATTATGTAATTCTTCGATTTTGAAAAGTTAATAGATATACAATTCTTTTGGATCAAGCTCATATGAACCAATATTTTTACACAATCTAACAAGCTCAAATAAAAGATTCAGTAGACTGAGAAATTGATTTTATGTTAGTTCATACGTTTAACTGTATGAATAAGTGATTGAATTCTGTTGTTAAAGTCACGAATCCCTTTTTGCTATTATGTCCATCTTTATTCGATCGAAATATAGATTGGTAATTGGTAATTTGAGCATGAATTTGTTAGCACAATTGGCACAATTGTTAATGATTATTCGCATTTGATTATAAACAGTTCGATTTATAAGAAGAAGAACAATAGATTTTTCACTCGATTCATAATTGCAGCATCAAAGTGAAGTCGACAGCTAACGAAACTTCCTCCTCTCCATACTAATACATGCGGGTATTCATTTTTCTGACTCATTAGAAGTATTATGAAACCTGCTCTCACCACCAACACCACCACCACCACTCCCCCCCCCCTCTGCCGCCGCCGCCGCCGCCATTATGAAATCAGGCGTCGAAATTGCGACCTTTTCATCGATATGAATCTTTCGTCGACGATATTCTGTTACATGTGCGAATGTGCGTCTTGATTAATAGCGAGTTAATAGCCTTTATCCGTTTTTCTAACAAGTCCATATTGTGATAGTCTAATGGCAGTTTCATTCTACGCAAGAATAAATTAAAATGTTGGCCAAGACTGTTCTATTTAAAGAATTGGCTCGCGTTCGTACGATTATGAGAATCGAAACGTGGGCGGGAACGAAAGCACGTGGCTGACAAAAATTGTCTTTTAAAAATCTTTTCAAAATATTAACAATATCATTAGTGTATTACGTGTATATATTAACGATGTGAATTATAAAACAAAAAAACAAAAAAACAAAAAAACAAAAAAAAAAACAAAACAAAACAAAACAAAACAAAACAAAACAAAACAAAAAATGCATCTACGTCGCTAAAGATTTACGTATTTATTGTATTAAGAAAAATGTCTGATAGTCGTGAGTAATCGTATAATCGATTAATGTTCCAATCAAAAATATCGATTGAGTATAAAAAATTTAGGGTAAAAATAATTTTGTAACCATTTTTAAACTATGGAACTATGGAAATATTGTCGACTTAATGGTGAACGCTAGAATTTCCACATTACGGTCGATGAATTATCGAAGCATCAAATTTACAAATTGTTAAGTACATTATTACGAAATATCTACAAGTCAATAGGAATTTGATTTTCAAATAATATTCAAATATTCAAAAGTCAAAATTACAAAATGGACATATATTACGAAAGCTTAGATGTTCTGTAAAAGTCACTTCAGCATTGACTCTCAAGGTGGATATAATATTATATTATGAGCGATTAAATTAATTTTCTAGCCTGAAAAAAGTTTATGCAATGATAGAATCTCGCCGAGGATGAATTAAATGTATATATTTTATGAATCTCAACGCGATAGAAGTAAGTTGTATCCTGCAACTGTACATTTCCTATGCAGCTTATTTGCTAATGTAAGGATCGTTGAAGGAATAAATTGCGATATATGATACCGATTGCGGTAACATCGGTTGGCTAAATTTCACCCAAGGCAACGCTCCCTTTTCAGCAATTAAGTCGTTAATAAAGCCACACTGTCGCTGATACATATTTAAGTTGCTTAAGCTATGAAAAGCAGTTGCCACTTGCGTAAATTCATAGTGCACGGAATAATCCGTCGGATCGATAAGAACGGTGATGATGATGATGGGGTCGGGTATGATACGAGTGACGCAACGCAATTAAAAAAAAAACGAAAAAGATCTAGACGAAGAAGAAGAAGAAGAAGAAACTTTACAAATTCCTTTTATTATGCTATCCTTTCGTGGTGATGTAATTACATTTAATGGAGCATGTTTTGGTTGATCGCGCGCCCTGACACGTAATGTCTACGTAATGTCGTGGCTTATGTTGCGCGTACATCGCAAATTAATATTTATTGGTGGGTTGATCGGTCGACTCGACGTCTGTCTGTGTCGGCTTTGGCCGCCTCCTCCGATGAAATCGCCGCTTACAAATAATCGTAACCGCTAGGAAAGCTGTAGCCGTAGCTTCCGTGCCCCTTAACGTAAACGGGAATCTTCTCCTTGACCACGACTGGATGGGGCACGGGGACTGCGACTGGGACTGGGACCTGCAATGGCGATAATTCATTTGTAAGCCTGGCCCCCGTTTATAGCTTTACCTACTGCAAATTTAATGTTGATATGCCCTTTACACTTCATTGTGAATGCCAACATTTTTTTTTGCCTTTTTTTTTTTTTTTTTTTTTAACTTATTAAGTAAGGGTAGTCGTTAATCTGCTAATTTGTGGCTCGCAATTTTTTTATTCGATATTATTATTATTATCGTGTCATCATTATAAAGGATAATAATTCAATAAACCGTTTGATAAATAAATTATACTTGGTAATAGTAAATAGTAAATAAATGACAATTATGTATTTAGCAATTCGGCATTTTAATAATTAAGGATAATCAATCAATAATCGGACGGAGCCCTTAAAAATAGTCTTGTTAATTAAAAAAATATTTTTGTAGTGTGTTAATTGAAAAAAAGTTAAACTCACATATACCTTTGCGACTGCAAATAATTCCATAATATGGCTTTTGTTAAAATTTGTATTTTGAAAAGATCTCTTAAAATATCAACGCTACTCGACTCTACTCAATCCAAGTTACTTTTTTTCTTCTTCGATTTTTTGTTTCAATTCAAAGCCAATTCCATATTAATACTTTCAAATTAAATTATTTCAATAGACAATTGCGCATTTCTAAATTTTGGTAATATTCGCTTCAATGAAGGTAATGTTTATGCAAATTTTTCAACTCTTTATTACTCGCTGAAAAGCATCAAATTGTAATAAAATTCACTTCTTGTGTTCAACTTTTACAATCTAATAGTGAATTAACGTAGACAAATCTGTGTAAATATATTTTATAGCAATATTACTACCTACTGAGCCTATAAATTACATTTATAATTATCTACAATTAAGTTTTTGCGTTAGTTAAATATTTTATCGATAAGTAATGCGATATAATATAATGTACTTTTGCAAAATTAATTTTTCAATTTCAGTCTAAGTAGATTAAAAATTATCTGAAAGCAATATTATTATTACGAACAATTTTTTTTAGCATAACTTAAACTTAAAATTATTGAAATTTCAACAAATATTGATGAATTGAATTATTATTTACGATAGCATTGCTTTAATTAATATTAGAGGTAATATGCTATTTTCACATACCAAGCAACAAAGATCTTTTCCGAAAAAAAAAAAAATAAAAAAATAATAGTCTTGCATAGTTACTTAATTTAAATAAGGCAATAAATTCTCTTATGCAAATTTTTTCTCCTCACTGTCGCTATTTCATTAAAAGCTATATAATTGTTAACAATCACTATGAACTCAGTCGGTGAAACTAATTTTCCTCGTCGCTTAAAGGTAGTTGAGCTTTTCAAACTAATCGTCCTCGTCTGTACAATAATCGGTCTAACTATTGAAAATATCAATGTTCATATATCAAATATCAAATCATCTTTTTCCATTCGTTTCTCGGATCATTAATAATTGTACGGCTCGTTGATTTTCGCGGGCGGGGTTCAACTGACCTTGACCGGGTACGGAGCTGGTACATGGACGGGGACCTTAACCGGAACATTAACCGGGTAAGGTCTGTCCACGGGGACGGTGATGGTCTTTGTGTGCACAACTGGGTAAGGCTGCGGCACTGGTACAGCAACCGGGTAAGGCTTCGGAACTTCAACGGGAACCTGCACGAAAGAAGTCAATTCGACATTTTATAGGCATTATTACGTTGTCTTCATTCTTCGAGTTTTGTTGAAAAATTCTTTGTTACCTCGTTGTAAGAAACTTTTTGGACAAACTGTTTTAATCATAAGCTCGCTTTTATTCCTATTATTTTCTCTATTAAATTTTTCTCTTTTAAACGTATAAATTTGCAAATTATTGACTTTAAAAGGAAAATTAACGTAAATTACGTCAATGCTCGTGTGGTTATTTATGCAATAAGCTATCATGATACGTTCGATCCTTGCCTAAATTGAGCTTGTATTATATATGTGTATATATATATATATATATATATTAAAGTAGTTCAATATAATAAATTATTCAATGTTATAATAAATTTTGATGTAGGTTTTATTTACAATATATAGCGTTACGATAGATAATTACTTTACACACCCAGAATATTGAAAAACTTTGCTATCGTTATATTGGAATTATTAAATCAAAATATCTTTGTCCATTCGCATTGAAATATTACGTAAGCAAATTCGTTAAAGAAACACTTACACATTTGGATCTCACACGTTATAGGCTTTCAAATTACGCGAAGCCATTAAACTATACGAAATTAGAACGTGAATTGTAATGATTACACGTCAATAATAACAGAATTTTAAATTCAAATAATGAAAAAATTAATCGGATGGTCGTATGGAGGAAAACTAGCATTGTTTTTCACCGGCATCGCTCCTACAAGACGCTTAAAACCATATTGGGCAACAGTAGCGTCCAATTACCCGTCAGCTGACCGTAACTTACACCATTCATTACAAGACTCAAGGTGTGCAAGGGTGTGTCCAAGCGGAGGAGTTTTGATCGTACTTTGACTTACGTACTTTGACAGGGTAGGGGCGATCGACGGGTACGGTGACGGGGTAAGGCTTGGGCACGTGCACCGGTACTGGAACCGTTTTTACGATGGTATGGTGCTCGTGTCCATTGTAGTGGCCGTAGCCAGCGTAGGTGCCGTAATCGCCGAGAAAGAGTCCACGCTTGTCCTTTTTCGATTCGGCGGCCTCCTCGGCTAACACCACCACTGCCGCCATCATTAACACGCTCATCTGGAAAGCGAATTAAATTGTGCTCTCATACATTATTTTTATTGTGACGGTTATAGTAATCCAAGAGTTATTAAGTCTTCTCTTATTTACGTATACTTTATTTTATTTTAGGTGTAAAGAGACAGAACTCTTGACTGAAATTCAGCCGTGAAAGTTTAAATTTTTATTAATCACTTATTTACTTTGCTTTTATTCGTGAAATTGCTCTATTATTGCTACAAAGCTTATAATGCTGGATTCTTATGGGAGAATTTTTATTTATTAATATTATCGATGACGCGGCTGATTATTTTAAGGCTTAATCTCGCGCAAATGCATATGTCGATGGATCATTTAACATTACGCGCGAGATCACATGAAAAAGATAAAGAGTTGATTTATTTCGCTGACTTTACTCAAGTGTAAGATAAGTATGAATTCAAAGGAAGAATTCAAATGTTCTCGAGATGAGAAACAAGAATAAAAGTAAAAAAAAAATGAAAAAAAAGTAGAGCGCGCATAAAACAAATATTTCATATGTTGAAAGTTTTTGCTAATTAATTTCCCACTTAGCTTTTCATAAATCATATTTCCGTAACGTCAATAATGTTAGATAGTTATTTTATTGTTTGTTTTTTATTATTTTATTTATTTTATTTATTTATTTTTTTTTTATAAAGACGGTAATTTCAGCCCAGTAGTGAAGTGCGATATTATTTTAATTTCCATCAAAGCCGTCTTTGTTATCTAGTTAACTTGAACATAAGTATAATTCAACGCGATAATAATTCAATTCTGACTCATGATATTATATAATTATATATGATTATAATTTATTATCATTACAATTTATATTCATACTATATAATTATAATTCTAAATATAAGCAATTGGAATATTAAAAATGAAGAGAGGTTAAAGAAACTATTGTCATGTGGTGCAAATGAAAGGTAAATGGTAAATAAAGGGAAAAAATTATTTATTTTTTGTATCAATTAATGAGAATGTAATTTGTGATTATTACAAGCACTCGATAGATCTCATAAATATTCCAATACCCGCTCAAGTATATAAAATTATTTATGTCTGTTGATAGTTGCCAAGGATATAACAATTGATTTCAAATTTCGGGTTAAAATTTCTTTTTATTCGCAATTTACCGAAAAATTTTGGACTCAATGTGTACCATAAATTCGAGAGTACCATGAATTCCAGTGGCACAATCCATCATGGAAGCATTCCACATAATAAATGCCGATAAAGAAAAATGCCGATAAAGAGGATATACACAATATCGTTTTCACCCTTTTACGGTTGATTAAGTGCCGAAAGCGAAAAGAGATTCGTGCTCGAGTGCGCGACGCATGCGTATACGGATGGATAGGCACAATTGATTGTCTTGGTTCACCTACGCCCTTAAACAAATTATTATTATTATTATTATTATTATTATTATTATTATTATTATTATTAAGCTCAATGTCGACATATAATGATTTTATATTTATTTTTCTTACGAGCATACAAATTTGATTTCACTGACATATTTGATTTCAAAAACAAATGGTTCCGTTACCTGACGAATGAAACAAACGAATTTTAAATCGACGATATTTCTTTTTTTTTTTTGGAATAATTGTATAATTATGTTTTAAGAAGCAACTGATTGAAGAAATCATAAATATTTTAATTTACTAAGGAAATTAATTTTCAAACTTCTCAATTCATTTGTGTTTAGTTAATTATTAAATATTTAATTAAAATATTAAAATAGATGATTGCCACTTTTAAAATGTATATTTGATTTCAGTTACAAACACATATGTCAAATGTGTTATTTTGTAGAACTTGAATACGATAAGTTTTTAAAGTACTTACCACGCAACCCTATTAAAAAATTTTATTATTAAATATTGCAATACTTTATCTTTATCGGCATGAAAGTAATTAAAAAAAAAAAATAAATAAAATAAAATAAATTAAATTAAATTAAAAAGTACATTATAACTATAGTAAATTAATTTTGTTTTGATGTAACTGTATATGGGTTAATTGATAAGACAAAAAAGCATTGGTTTCGAATTGGAAACAAAGTGATTCGTACAAAATTTCCAAACGATTTTCTACCCTCGTACAAACTTTTTTTTTTGTGTAAGAAACCACACACCCAGGATGCACTTTTACACCTCGATCAGCTTGACTGATTAGCCAATTTTTCGCTTCACGCAACAAATAATTTTTGCGTTTGATGAACAAAATAACCTAACTTCCGACGATGACACGTGTGCACTTTTTATAGGCCTGGAAAGACGAAAATGAGTTGCGAAGAAAAAAGACGAATTGAGAACAGGAGGTCGATGTATAAGGACTAGCCTATAATAAAGTGTATACAAGAGTATACATACATATATATATATATATATATATATATATATATATATATATATATAAGAGTTAGAGTGTTCGTGTGACGACTTCACAAGCTAATGAGAACGTTTGAGCAAAATATAAAGGCTTTGATGATAAAAATAAAAAAAAAAATATATATATATATATATACATCAATATTTAATAACAAAGATTTTTATTGTAAGGTAAAGTTATATGCAGTTAGCAAAAGTTTTTATTTAATTCTTAAATTCATAACTTTACTAAATTATAATTATTTCCAAAAAGTAAATACTCTTATTTTTATTTAATATTATTTTACATTTAAGTTTACATTTTATTCCTTCTTCTTTTATTTCAAATAGTCATTCAGCGAGGCGAAACATGTGTTAAAGACTAAATATTGGCATTTAAATTATATTTAGTAAAAAAGATAAATTTTGAATGTAAATGAACAAGATATATTCATTAGTAAATTAACTGATAATTAAATGAATTTAAATTTGCCGTATTAAATGAATCCAATGAATACATATTTTTAATCGTACTTAATAAATTATATGAAATAATGTTGATAATGTAATGTAAAGTGGCTATTGATAATTAGCAAATTTTATTAAAACATAAGCTTATCATCACGGTGTTTCAGTGTCTTCGCCAAAGACGACCTTGATTGATAAGAAAGAAGCGTGTAACTTATTATTATAAGAATTGCGACGATTTGTATCGTAGAGAAGCCTTAAGTGATGTTAATAAAAGTAGAGGTAGAAGAGGATGAAAAAAGGCAATATACGAAGGTGGAGAAAAAGAAGAAGAAGAAGAAGAAGAAGAAGAAGAAGAAGAGGACGAAGAGGAAGAAGAACGAATGAATGAACGAACACGTACCAGGACCCTCATGTTGACCACCTAATACTTCCGGTGTGCGTGCTCGAGCGAATGCGTCCTAATGTACGCAAAATTGTAATCTGGTATGAACTGAAGCAGCTGACAATCCACCCTTTATATAGGTAATTCACTTTCATTTCGCGTATCACCCCGCCGCCGTCGTGGCAAAGCCAATAGTCGAGCCGCTCACCAACTATTCTTAAATGCCACACCTAGTCTATCGCACTCTCGCACACGCGGAATTGAAGAAAGACAGAACGTACCGTATTATAATGCATATTGCACTCACTAAGATTGTATAACGAAACGATCGCATGGCTCCGTCTCGTTTGTGCACTTCTTATGTGTTTGTTAAGCAGAGTCTTGCCTCATTACTGTTTATCCCTTGTCACTATCGATAGGCGAGATGCGGGATCGTGGAAATTCGACTGCAAGCTTCATTCGTGTGCTTTATGTCTTTTTGGTGCGCGGATGGTAGGTTTTTACGCAAATTCATTAGAGCTCAAAATATCGACTGCATTACATTCTTCTTCTCATTATAGTTTGTGTGAGGGACAATGACAATTGGAAAAGCGAAGAGTGATTAATTAAATTATATTATCATGAAATTTTCAAGGCTTTTACGGAGTTACTTTATTTATAATTCCGGTTCACACTCATACCATTGACTCATGATTATTTATCAATTTTGACAAATCCATGTATTTATCGTTAAGCATTACAGCTAAAAAATTAGAAAAAAAACTGAATTACAATAAATATATATGAATATAAGTTATATATTAAAAATGAAATTTTTGTTTTAGTTTGGATAGTAATTTTTCATAAACTAATTCATTCTGTCTACGATATTATGTATATATTAACCATTCGAGTTTTAATACTAATAAATTATATAATATTTTGGATAAATTCTATAAATATAACTTTTGTAACATACCATTTAAATAAATAAAATACGCAGCAATCTCATCTTTAATTTTTAATGCTATTAGAATTCTATATATTGTAAATGTAAGAGATATACATATGTCGATTTTAATTTAAATTTCTTAATAATATAATATTTGACTTTAATGAAGTATATAATTTTATAATTAATTCTCTTCCGAACTTCAATGTAGTATTAAACTTCTATGAAGTGTCAAACTTCTAGGTAATGTCAAACATCATTTATTAATTTACATTAAATTAAAAATTAATTTATTGAACCAATGGCTATAAATAAAATATTATATATTCTATTAGAATCGATGTGTATATTTTTTCAATTAATACATAATATATATATATATATATATATATATATATACATAGAAAGAGTTAATAATTGTTAAGCAACTATTAAAATAAAAAAATCATTAATAAACCTGCTTAACCTGCTAGAAAACAGTAGTTTTATAGGAAAAAGTAAATTCATTATAGACATTATACAAATTCCGTCAAATAATACAGTTGGAAAATGTGTATTTTATAAATTCTAGGAAAGAAAATAAATATAAAACATTACGCATTCACGTAATAAAAATGTATTTAAAAATGAGTTCTTTAAACAAATAATATCGTATTTCCATCTTAAAAAATATCATTTCTCTAAAAATATTGATTTACTTTTTATTTAACGTTTAATTAAGCATTCAAAAAGATACATGAGAAATTAAATTTAACATTATATCAACATTTAAAAATGTTCAATTCTTTTTAAATATTCACTTATAAATTTTTAAATTAAAATGAACTTTTTCACGTTTTCTCACTAGTCTAACAGTGTATATTTTATTATTCAATAAATTACATTTATACATGTATTATATACCTATGTGTCTGTATTTATATATTCTTTGTAAAAACTTCAAGTTTACCTGAACTCTGTTGCTATGATTGAGTCATTACGTGTAAGACAAAATAAGACAAATTACAATACATATTTGTGACATTATATTATCGATACAAACTTTATATTAAAATGTATCTAATATTTATGAAATAAGTTAAAAATACTATATTATAAGATAGAATATAACTTGAATCGGTCATTTATAATTTATTCAAAAGACTACATATTGAAAAAAAAAACGCTAAGTTTTAAAATTAATAATTGATTAATTTACTAGTTTATAAAATTTATATATATATATATATATATATATTGATAATTGACTATTTAATGTCTACTTTCTAAATATATGCAAATGTTAAGTAAAATATATTATAAATAATTGTAATTAATAACGCATCAATAATATATATAATGATTTAATTCTGATATAGATTTTAATTAATTATAACGATATTTTATATACTTAGAGCTGTGATAACTGTTTTTACAATCCCATTAAAAAAAAATTCCTTTATATTCTTATATTATAAATATACATTATTTATTTAAACAAATAGGCGAGTTATAATTAATATATAATTAATAATTAATATTATACTTTTTATTAATATATAAAAAAAATTAATAATAATTAATAATATATAATTATAATTAATATTATAATAATAAGTTATAATAATATATAATTAATAGCATAATATAATATTACATCTAGTATGAAATTATAAGCCAAATAAATTTCAGTATAAATCTGACAAAATAAACAAAATTTATTAGTTATGTCGAATAGAACTGTTTCTAAAAATAGTTTTACATAAACGAAGAGGTAGATAAATCTTGATATTACTTATTTTCAGCTATATATTTCATACAATTTTTATTATTTTAAAAATTTGGATAGTATAGTACCTTGTTTATAGGTAAATTTATTAATCTTACAAAATCGTATCGCAATCCAGTTCGGTTGCAATCATGTTATTCATAATAATTATAATAATTATTCTATGCCAGATTCTAGATCGTACTCCACTTAAGTCGCTCCAAATAATAATTATTAAGTCATAATTTCAAATAAGTATACTATTTCTATACAGAATCAATCCTTCTTCATTAACAATTAATTTTCCTTTTTAGCAACAGTGTGAAATCTTTTGATTAGAAAAATGTTTATTTGAAATATTTTTAGAAGATTGAATATGTATGATTATCGATTGAATAAATATTGTTGCTCTGACTTTTTGCTTAACTGAGAATACAATTTATGTGGGTTTATTTTAGATAATACAGACTCACTTTAATTGATTTCGGCGTTCATAAATTGAACCTGAATCTAATTTTTTGTGAATAGTCATTAATATCAATTAGAATTAGAATATACTTAAGAAAGAATTGAATTTACAAATCAATTTGGAGTTCGATTCAATTTCGATTCAATTCTCATATTTTTTTCATTTAATGTATAGAATATTTTTATTTTATAAAGAAACTAAATAGCTAAATATTTTGAAATTTTCAAATATACGATTATAGATTACTGCACATAAATTCCTCATATTACGAGTAATTGGATTAAAAAATACTAACATATCAATAAAAATAAAATTTTCATTAAATATAATGCAATTACTATAACTGGCAGAATATCGTAAATAATTCGAATTATGAATAATTTTAAGAGACAAGTATACAAATCTCGATGGAAAAAATTATTGATAAAGAGCATTCGAATGTCTACATTGTAATAAATTAATCAAGGCTTTGTTAAAATGTTTGGATTTTAATTCAAATTTACATACAATTTTCAATAATTTCATTTAATAAATGAATTTGTTATAGCGTAATATTCAATGGTATAATGACTTATATTTAAAATTATAATCTTTAAAAGAATTGGTTGATTTTCTAATTTTTGAAAGTTACTGTACTAAATAATTCCAGGTTGAACAAAATATACATAACTATAACTGATTTTATTTAAAATACTTTTAAAATATATTGATAATATATATATATATATATATATATATATGATTTAATTAATATGATTAAATATATTATTTTTAATTCATTGAAAAGGTTAGTTTTTTTTAAAGCTTAGTCACACACATTTTTTCATTTAATATTCACGAGTAAATAAGGTATTGATTGCATTACAAGTTTTTTAAATTAATGAAATTCACGTTTTGAAATGAACAATGCTATTTGCAGGTATATAATAGAATATAAAATCTCATTATACTACTTCGTGTCAAGTCTGTTAAATATTTCAATTATTATGAAATAGTACAGAGCACATTTATTGTAAAATGTAAAATTATATATATTAAATAGTTTGATGTAATTATTTATTTTTATTTTATATTATATATTCTAATACATGCAATGATTATGACTTTATTAAAAAAATGTATACTTTAATTAATAATTTCAACCAACTAATAAACCATAATATATTACCAGTAGCATTGATAACAGAAAATATATGGATTTTAAAGCTTTATATAAAATATTAAACACTTTATTAAAGATTAAAGAACTGTAAATTGTATAGCAAAATGATTAGCAAAGGGATAGAGTCGCCTATTTCAAAACCAGTTGATTACGTAATAATATTATCTAAGCATATGTTTTGCGTATAAGCGTAAACTTTTTTTTTTATCGCCTTTAATTGAATTATCTATTTGAAATTAAATCTTATACTTTTTAATTTCTATATAAATATTATAATATTTGACTATTAATATAATGAATATTTTTTGTAAGAGTATTATTCGTTAAATCGTTTTTATCATATAATTATTAATTAAAAAAAGTAACAAAAAACAATTTTGTAATTATCAGAACTCACAATTTTCTTTTTTACGTATAGATACAAACAAAATTATGGAAGAACTTATATATTATTACGTTACACATCAATATAATAGATTTATTTTGTTTTATTTTTATCTAATCTACTATTTAATAGAATTCTAAAATTCATTATGAAGTATATCAAAAGTTTATTATATATATTGTTTATATTTTTTTTATGCAAAACTTACATATTGACTTATAACTATAAACATTCAACTTAATCAAAATTCTTTCAGTCGAATGATATTAAATAACAATTCTTTAATTTAATTAAAAAAAAAAAAAAAAAAAAGGTTAAATCTATTAAATTTAAATCTACTTATTTGCTTTAATTATAACACTTATTATTTTAAGAAAACGATTTATTTATATGAATACTAATTCTTGGATAATAAGCAAACTACAATTTTATATATAAAATGAATTAAAATAATCTTTTCTTAAGAATTTCAGAATTTATTTAATGTATCACTGTAGTATTAAGGATTTCGATATTTCTAATGCATCCACCCATACATAATTAATAAAATCATTGATACTATGAATTATAAGGACTAAAATTATTATTCTTATAAAGAATTTTTAAAGAATATAAAATTTAGTCTTTAAATCAATAATACAATTGTATATGATGCATATCATATAATTAAATAAGTATGAAAAAATTTTAATTTTTCTAGTGTTGTTTTTAAGTCTTAAAATATTTCATGAAAGTATTATTCTAATGAAACACTAAAGCATTATTAAAGCGATATATATTATAGGGAAATACTCATTTATAAATAAAATTTTTTGTACTTGATTCAATATTTAATCATTTAATGCTGAACTCGTTCCTTTAATATAAAAAAAAAAAAAAAATTGATGGAAAAAAAATTTACTATATAGAAGAAGTTTTGCAAATCTTTTTAAAAATATTAAGAAATTAATATTGAAATTTTAAAGATAAATATCATGATAAAAGCGTTCGATATTAATTGATTGAAATAAGCATAGCTTCTGTTGTATTATTAATCTAATTTGAAAAATATAAACAACTAATAAGAACAAAATTAATATAGTATATACAAAATCAAATGTAATCAATTATCTACTTTCAGATCAGTATCATACGCCCATGTTCCAATAAGAAGATTTCATATAGTAATATAATTACTTTTTGAATATATTTATAATATTTGATTAATAAATATTCTGAGCAGTTCGTAAGAATATCAATGAAAAATGTTAATAAATCTGGAGATAATAGAATTTACATGATTTTATTATTATATATATTCTGAGCAGTTCGTAAGAATATCAATGAAAAATGTTAATAAATCTGGAGATAATAGAATTTACATGATTTTATGTCTAGATGCATAGTAATATAATCAATATAAACTCTACATATTAAAAAATATTTTCATTTGTCTATATAATTTGCATTAGTATTGATTAACATTTGCAACTGTACGACCTTGCACGTAAGAACAGCGTATCAAAGTGCGTAATGATATGATAGATCATTTGTGAAATAAATAACAATGATAAAAAGTCACGTAACAGTCGATTAAAATGCATATCGATTAAAAGGAACACGAAAATCACTGACATCATATCATATTCGTTGAAAGTCGCACGTGAAGCTGCAACTGCGAGTACGCGGACGGACACACAATTATAGACTTTTGTATCCTCGAGTTTGCAACTATAAACAAAAGTTTATTCTCAGTCAATTTCGTGATTTCGATTACGTCCAGCATTAAAATGCTCATTTTATGAATAGCAACTCGTTGATCATGACGCCGAAGCTCCTCGTTAGATGACGGGAGATAAGTGATGAATTATGGTGGGGATAACAGGAGTAGGAGTAGGCGATGTTGGCTTGAACCCATGTCAGAAACTTCAATTTCTGCATATGAAAGTCTCAACATCAAAGAACGAAAGCCTGAGCTGCATATAGAGGAAAACCACGACGAGTATAAGAAAAACTTCCATCCTACGACTAAATTACTCCATCTCTCTCTCTCTCTCTCTCTCTCTCTCTCTCTCCCACTAAATGTAAAATGACGAATGTGACTTAGCCAAGCGCAGACATTACTTACGCATTACAATATCCCAATGTGTGGGTCCATAAGTATGTGAGCCTAAGTGTACTTAAATATTTTGTTTTTCTATAATAAATTATATATTAATTATAAATAATAATTTAAAAAAGACATAAAACAGTGATAATGTGACGTACAATTTGAAATATCCAATTAACAATAATTTACTTATTATATTAAACGTTCTTTTACTCATAAATTCTTATAACCAAATATTTATAATATATATTTCTTTTTATATGAAAATAATGAGGCAACAAATGTTCATTTTATAAACATTGAATATATATTTTGAATATCGTATTTTAATAAACAATAAGTCAATAAGAATATATAATAATTACAATTAATTATATTTATCAAGCAAATCAATATAAAACATGCCTAATGTGAAATAATATAAAAATCCTTTTACATGAACGTATCTCGTTTAAAAAATATATAAAATAATTATTCCAACTAGATAGAAGAAGGAATTCTGATATTATCATTACTTTCGCTATCCCGTGAATGGAAAAATACATCTTATAAACACATATATCCCTATGCTTTTATATATATATATATAAGGATTTATTATAAATATATGCTAATATCCGCATGAACTACTTTCACGTCCTAGTTAATAATATTCTTATTCTGCTAGTCCTTATTTTTAGCAAATATTTTTTTATTGCGTTATTATAATCAACGAAAATCCTAAGAAAATCATTAACTCATCATTGTTACATGAAAATGAAAATGAAATGAATAGCTCCACCTTCGCTTCCTTTATTTTTAATGGGAAATTATGGACAGATAACAATCTTAAGAATTAAAAAAAATCATCGATATCGAGCATTTCGGCAATTCATCACATCTCGTTTAAAATATTTAATTAATCAACGAGCATAAGGGCTCGGGATTTAATTAATTCTTAATCGAGACACTGAAAATATAAGCCATGCATTTCTTCGTTCACAACGAGATGTGATAACTCGCGGTGCTTTGATTTTTAATTATCGTCGATAGCGCTTGTAATGCACTTACCGTCGAGCGAAAATAAATTTTAAAACCGTAAGTTGATGAGCTGACGAGGAAGGATGAAAACGGTAATATAAACGCATCATCCCCTCTATTCGATTTTTAGGGCTTCATTCTACGAGCAATAGGTAAAGATAATAAGTTTCATCTCTTCTTTATTAGCTGCTGTACTTTCATAAAGCTCACGGGAGAAAAAAAGGTGAAATTATTATGTTAATCACATAGTCAAGTTATCCGGCAGATAAATTCTGCATTTAATTGTAATCAAATTACTTGATTGCGAAAGTGAAGGAGTCGTCGTTTTCCAGTTAATACAAAGCTGTTGATTTAATCGATTCAATTTATAACGAATATTATGCGTTGATTTTGCTTTTATTATAAGAATAATATCCTGTTTAGGCTTCTTTTTTTTTTTTTAAGTGTACGTAATTTAATGTTTACGTAATCTTACACACGTTATATTACAATCGCGTACTCATTCTTTATGTAAATATGATTTTCAAATGTAGTATATTCTGCAATATTATAAATTGCGCTTATTAAAATTATGCTGATATTGCATCATTCTCAAACTTCTCCATGTAGAGCACGACTTATTCTATGTAAAACTTGATTTAACTGTAAAAGTGTGAAATGCGAATCAAAGCATAAACAGAATGCAAAAATGCATATTATATAATTTACATGAAATTGTTTATGTGCTCTAAGTTACGAAAACGAGAGAATACACGAGGATAAAAAGACTTGGGATATGAAGTATTTCAAAGTACTTTAAATAATAACAAAAAATACTTTGAGCAGTAAAAAATCCTTGTCTCTAAAATAATAATGTATGTATGCGAACGGAATACAGGATACACACACGCGCGCTTCGACTCCACATTTTCTGTATTTGAAAACATGAACAACGAGCTTTCGCCAATTCAAATGTGTCTGCATACAATTACAACCAAAACAATTTAGTTTTCAATGTACGTTGTTTGGGTCTGTTCCGGGTCGCATGCTCGCGCATGCGTGTATGCACCAGCTCCCTTACGACTGCACTCATTCGGAAAAACATCATCCTTGCCACGTGTGGCATAAACAATGGAGAGCCCCAGCCTTTTGTCGCACTTTTTGTCTTTTTTCTATTTGTTTCGAGTTCGTTTTTGCGGGCCGATCGCAACGCGATAAGTTAACAAAATTGTGTAACGGCCGTCCGTATAATCGCTTTGGTAATGAAAACGTGAGCGGTGAATTGCTTGCCCCCCCCCTCTCTCTATCTCAACCCCTCACACCCACAATCGCTCTCTCTCTCTCTCTCTCTCTCTCTCTCTCTCTCTTCCTCTCACTCTCTTTCTCCCGCTGTCTATCGCTCTCTCACTCACTCCTTGTACAAGGAGAACGTATGGCGTATTTTTCTAGGAAATAAATACAGAATGTTGACACTTTGCGAGATTACAAACGATTACGCGGAACGAGGATTTTGTCATTTTGCAGTATTTATTTAAATGAAATATCGTACAATTCATACGACTACTCAATATAAAGGATATACATATATATTTAATTCAATCACTCTTTGATAATCAGCATTGCTGCACTATTTAAATTTTTTTTATTAACTATTTAATAATAATAATAATAATAATAATAATAATAATAATAATAATAATAATAATAATATTAATAATAACAATAATAACAATAAAAATACCAACAAGCAGGATAATAATAAATATTTTATTAGGAAATACTCAATTACTATTATTCGTTATTGCTCGCTAATAAAGTATGATAGTCATTAAAATCTATAACAATTTTTATATAATATTAGAATATAATCTGCTGTAAAAACTTAATATATGCCATTTGATATGCAATTCTTTAAATTTATCTTTAAAAGATATCATTAATTTATTTGTGGATCCAGTATTACATTTATTCAACGTAACAGATTTCAAAAACAACAAAAAAAATTCACATATACATTATCATAACCAACATGTAATTTTTTACATATAATTCTTGAAAAAAACTTATGTGCAGAAGAGATAAGTTTTTATGAATAAAAGTTATCGATTAAACCTTTTGCAGAAATAAGATTTATATTCCAAAGAAAAACTAATACAGTACATTGTTAGCAATTATAGCTTTAAGATTCTTAAGAAATCGTAATTTTACAATGCTCTTATTAAATAAATTCCAAAATATTCAACAAATTTCACATCATTATATCAAAACAGATGGTTTATAGTATCAAAAATTGGATCTAATATGTATTAATAATATTAAGTTAAATAAATTTGAGTAAGGGAAGATTGTGGAGAAGAAAATTATAATTTATTAGTTGTAATAGATAATTTGACAATATAAAAATATTTTCATTTTAATATAATTATTTTACTGAAATTAACTTACTTAAATTATATGACATTTCAAGATATTATTAGTGGAAATTCGGTTTTGTGTATTCTAGATCGCATAACTTATGAAAATATTACATTTTTTAATTTCTACTTTAAATTATATATTATATTTGCAAATATAGAGAATAATCAGAATAATTTAGAATAGGATACGATAGAAATGAAAAATTATTATATCATTCAAAAACAAAAATCGCAACTAATTAAATACTGTTTTATAGTGCATTTTGAATGTTTATTTTAATATATTTAAGAATATTTAAAATATTTAAAATAATTTTTCTACAATTCTATTGCAAAACTTTGCGTATTAAAACAATATACGGTATAAGTAAAGTATTAGTTAATTAATATTTAATATATAGATTTATAGATTTTTATAAATTAGAAGAGAAAAGTAAAATTGTTTTGCGTGGATAATAACTTGTAACTATAATGTTTATTTCGTATAATTAACTGATTATTATCATATGTCTTATTTTTTTTAATTGATTATTAATAATATTATTATTATGTTTTTTTATTAATAGATAGTAGTGCTCTCTTTAATTCATCATGCTAATCCAATTTTTTAGTCTTGACTCTTATATATTTGGAAAAAGTTTTGTTTAATTATCATCATTTTGTAATTAAAAATACATTTGTTTATATTTAACATTAGATATATTTGTTTAAATATTTATACTATATAGATTTCAATTTATATGAAACATTAGAAATCTAATATATATATATATATATATATATGTGTGTTAAGATTTTATTAAAATCATTATTATATTATATTAAATTTGTTATTTTATGAGAATTTTAGTAATATTATTATTGGACTTATTTTATAGGCAAATAGGCAAGGAATTACGTAAAAAGTTTTATTTAGTTAAATAAATCATATTTCCTTCTCAGATTTTAACTCTGTTTAATATATTAATTTTATAATATTTCTAAAAATTTCCTATCAAATTTGTCATACAGTAATTGGATTTTTATTAATAATTATTAAATGTTTGGATGCTATGATTTATAAAGAATAAAATAATTTAAATATTTTAGTCGATACATTTATTGAATTGAAGATAAATAAAGTATTTTCATTTTATTACTTTTTAGCGAAGAACTGAATTGCTGTAACGAAATTATTTATTAGAAGAAAAAAAATATATAATATACGTAAATATATACAAATATATTTAGAAAATAATATAGGTGCAATGGAATGTTTATTTTAATTTTGATTTATCATTTGATTTTTATTTTTTAATTTTGTAATTGAAGCAAATGTAAAACCAATGGTTAATATGGTAATTTTGTATCATTTATATACAGTAACTAAAGTACCCAAATATTTTTTTTTTAATCAATTAGCACAAATTATTTATATTTCAAATTTTACAGGAAATTTCAATATTTAATCTTTTAAAGAAAAATTTAATTAGATAATGAATTAAAAATACAAATACGATATTTAGTAATAAATTTAGATATAAAATATACTATTTGAATAAGCAAAAATAAGTAAATTTCGAAAATTAATACGATTGTAAAATACTGCATAGTAAATTCAATTAAGACAATTAGTATAATTGAATATTTAAAGAACTTTAAGTAGTTATTCTTTTACCATTTATTAATTAAATAACACTTGGAGTATAAAATAATATAGAAAAATAATTTAGATAATTGAACAATTATTATAATTATCCAGATTTTCTAAATTTCAATAAAATATTTTAAAGCGATAATATTAAATAATATTGTAATGTATTATATAAAATATTATCTCATATCGTATAAAATATGATGGAATATATTTATAAATTTTCATTTTGTATTAATTAAAATTATTTTCATCGAAATTTGAATGATTATGTATTTTATTATCAATCAAAATATAGTATAAATACAACAAAGAAATATGAATAAAATCATGAAATTTAAAAACTTTTAATATGGATGAAAATACATAAAATATTAAAAATTATACTAAAAATTAAAAATAACGTTATATACCTAATAATAATAATAATAATAATAATAATAATAATAATAATAATGTTATTTATGTTAAATCAAATACAGGCTTTATTTGGATTTGTTTTAATACAATTTGTTTCAATTTTTATTTTTGTTTTTGTTGTAAATATTTCATTAATCTAATACAAACTATTTTAAATTAATATTTAATCTATGATTGATTAGTCATGAAATTAATATAGAATTATATACTTAGTAACATGTAAATTGATACAATTTCATTCGCAAATCAGATGAAGTAATACCCAAATTATCATCAGATTTCAAAGAAAAATTTAAAACAGATATATACTTTTTTTTTTTCTTAAATTATTGATATAATACAAATTATATTTAATTATTGTTAATTATCAATATAAATAATATATGAATATGTTGATCATTTGTATTACTTGCCTTAAATACAGAAATATTTACATTGAGTGTTATGTATCTCTATTTTATTCTAGTTCTATATATAAATTTTTATACTTAGAAGCACTAAATTTAGTATTTTTAAATAATATCCTAATAGCTAATTCCGTGAAAAATTGATTTCGTTACGAATCTTATTATTATTTTTAATTATTATTGTATAAATTTTTTAAAATTGTTCTCTTATAAACGTGAAAGAGATAGGGAGGGAGAGAGAGAGATAGGTGCTTAACATATAAATTCATATGTACGATTTTAAATAGTATTTTATAATTTCCATATTATAATAACCATTATAATTATAATTATAATAACCATCATTTTATAATTTCCTAATTAGAATAAGTATTGTTTCATCTGAAAATTATGCATTATTTTTCATTTACATAAGTTTGCGTATTATTATATTTTACAAAATTAATTTATTGTTTTTAAAATAACTTTTAAGTTTTTTCTTATATACATACCGTCGTTTAAACTTTCCTTTTTTAAAATGATATTACAAAAATTATTAGCGTACTATTATTGAAAAGTCACTAAAATGAGACTAAATTAGTGAATCTTTTTGCTTAGAAAATACAGCAGAAATTAAAAGAAAAAACTTATAACGATGATATTTAAATAAGCATAAAGGTTTTAAATACATAAAAATGAGAATTAATAACCAATGTAATACCTGTTAAATATTTAATTAACGAATTATAATTTTCAAATGTTACAGTTCGCGTTATAATTTTATTGTTAGGATGTCGAATACTTAATATTTGCAGTTTCGTTATCACATTTTGTATATAATTATTTATTATGAGGTCATTTATTGCACATTCCATCACAGAACAAAATAAGATCCTATGCATATTTGTAGATAATAAATTCCTACTATTCTGTCAGAGACGATTGAATTGCTATTTTTGCTCGAGCACTTCCTGCTTTATAATGTTTGTCTAAAATGTTATCATTGTCGTTTTTTCTCATCAAAAGAGCTTTATTTTAGCAATTTCACATATTTATAAACGTTAAATTATGTATACTCTCAATTCCAGGCGCATTTATCATTAATTCGACTGTTATCGCAGATTGTTTAAAAGTAAATCAGGCAAACCATAAAATTCTATACCTTCCCCAATGAAACGAATCGAAGAAGCTAATAATATTATTTCCCAATACTTTTAATCCACTAAGTATGTATCTCCACATCTTATTACAACCTTAGCTATTAAAGGTCCTGTATAGGAGGGGGAGGGGAGGGGGGGGGGAGCGTGGGATGGGCTTCACCGTCATCGCAAACACTGATTACTTCCGCCAATTGCCGGTGGCTGGAGCGGATCGTCCTTGTGGTTTAAGACGAGCAGATGGCAAAAAGGAAGGCGGTGGATTGCTCCAATTGGAACATTGTTCTAAGGTTGAGGATACAGTCGCCCTGGGAAGTTTGACTTAAGAATGTAGCAACAACGTGGCAGGTGGCTCCGTTGGTGGCGTTCTCGTCGCTCCTGTCGAACTTCCCTTCTTCGTCCTTTAACTTTTCTTATATCTCATAGATTGGGGCGTCCATTTTTATTGTACTTGCCGTCGAGGTTGTAGATTTACGCCTTTAGTTTTCATTTAGCTTAAAGAAAAAGTTTGCTATATGATTTTTTAATTAAATTTTGTTAATAACTGTTTGTGACAAAAGAAATTCAATAATTACGAACACTGAATTATTATAAAAGATTTAAATGAATTGAAAAAGCAATTTCTAAAAATTTTCTAAATTTTCTAAAATTGTTGGACGACACTGTAAAACTGTTTGACGACAATAATAATTTTTTATTAATTAAAAAGAATTTTTATATATATATATATATATATATGTAAAATTTAAGAATATTTAAATATTCCATTTTCAATCAATGGGTTTTAAAATTAAAACCCATAAATTAAATTTTTCAATGGTTTATGTTCCAATGTAATTTAGCATTTTCGAAGATTGTAATGGATATGTAACTATGTAATTGTTAATTTGTACTTACCATATTATTAGATTGACAGTATACTTTTGTCGGAACATTGATCGATTGTTAATTACAAAATTAATATCGAGATTATTTTAGCATACACTATTAAGACAATATTAATTATAAATAATAATAATAATATCCTTTAAATTATAAATTATCGAGTTCTTATAAATATGGCTAGAATATTGTTAAAATTGCATTAATTCAATGCCATATTCCTTGCGGATAAAAATATAATCATTTTTAATGAAAACGTTCGCGTTGACGATCGGTTGTCATTCAAAGTTGAAAATATTATTAATGATTTTGATCTTGTTCTCGAACGTACAGACGTTTTCTTAATTAAAATCACTTATGCTAATTTATTAATAAAATAATAATGGGTAAGAGCATCTATTTTTTTTAATTTTTTTTTTTAAAGATCTTATATGAATTAAAATGGATGAATTTATTTTTAAATATTGCGTTATAATAAGTATTTATGAATTAATTACTTTTATTCCATTAATATTATTTATCTAAAGCGTATCATAAATATTCAATTTGCATTTAAGCTTTTTACACATTAAGTAGTCCATGGTACATTTTCAGTTGTGGCTGATATAATATGGAAATTTGGCAGCGACCCTGTCTTTTAGGGCAATCAGAATGCTTATCTATAATGTGCATGTGCCTGTAAATCTTTAAAATAATGAGCTCCAAATCATTAGAACTCTAATGAAAAAGAAAAGTAAATTTATAGATATTGTAATGGAGGCCCATAGTAGTGAAATAGATAATCCACGATCGTGAAATCTTTATTCCATTATTAATATCGTTTATAATAATATTTATCTCATCAATGTATGGGCACTGACGCTATAATAATAACGACGGATAGAATTATTAAATAATTAAATATATTTACGTTTAACATAGCAAATCAATAATTTACTTTAAGAAATTACATCGAATGTCACCATAATATGCAATATAGTTGGTAATATTACAACTATAGTTTAATATAGTTTTATAATACATAAACAATGAAGTTATTATTTCGTAATTGAATAAACCAATTATTGTTACCCTATAAAATATTATATTATTGTATAATTAAAATTTTACGTTATTTTGCGGTAAAATAAACATCTATTAGAATACTTTGTGTATTTCAATTCACACTAACGCCTACATTATTCGATCACATAATTATTTGCAGCTCGAGTTATAATTCGCTCTTATTAAATTACATAGTTTATTAAAGTATTCGCATAAAGATAGTTGATGGAGAAATTAATCTTACCAATTTCAACATCGCATTATTCAAGAAATTGTAAATAAATCTTGTGCGATTATCGATTTTACAATCGATATATACATTTTTTTCCCCTGACCATGACAGCATGTTTATTATAAGCATTTTCTATTAATTCTGTGGATAAAATTTAATAAAACGTTGTTCTCACGTATATGAAATTTCTCGTTCAAATCTGCTGTAAATTGAAAATGCATATATTAATAATAATATTTTTGCTTAAATGATAATAAATTTTAATTGTGATATATTGATAAAATTTATCGACTGTCTTTTAATTGAGAAACATAAAAAAATTAATAAATAAATAAATAAATAAATAAAGTTGATATTAATACGCGTAAAATTTTTATTTTAAACGTTCTAATACTTTCCGTTATATTCCATTGTATTTAAATATTGTATTGTTTCACTATAATTTGCACTCGTTGAATTAAGGTTTGACAAAACAAGTTTAGCTTGCAATCCCAATATATTACGATAGTGTAGTTATTAAGCAGAAATTTTATTATAATATACATGGTTAATGTTTGAAAAATTAATGTAAGTAAAGTACTTTTTTTTTTTAAAGAATATTTGTCTCGGTACTCAAGTAACTCGTTCATTTTCATAAACCTATTAATTTTATTGTATAAATTCAATTTTCAAAAGTCCGATAATTGATGCTCGAAGTAAATACATTGAATATTATTAAAATCATGTCGTATATCACGGGAAGTCCATTAAGAGTTCGTAAAAGAAATTAAAAACAAAAAAGAAATGAAGAATATATAAATAAACAAGGTAATATAAATAATAAAACGCAAGTCGTTGACCCAAGAGAGCGATTCTCTTCCGCTTTATTCAAGGCGCCATCGGCCCAAACCTTTATTACTTTTATTACATGTCATCAATCTATCGACTTCATATCTGTAGCATTAATATTGGATAATGTAGTTGAGTCATAAGGCTCCCCTGTACTTTCCATAGACATCAACAATGACATACATTAAATTTATGTCACAATATACAGATAAGATCGGCGAAAAAGTGCGAAATATTGTGGTGCTCAGTGGAAAGATTTTTCTCGTGATAAAATACGGCACATACAAATACGGTGTGCACTCGCTCTTATCGGGTAGGATCTATTGCATCAGGTCGTTTATACTTTCACGAATGCATTGCGTTTGTTTATAAAATGCCTGGGTAGAGTGAATTTTGCCGAAATGGTAAGGACTCGGAAGCTCTGGCCTTGTGAGTACAAAAACATAAAGCTACTTACTCGTCTTACTCTCTCAACCGATAATCGAATTTTCAGTTGTGAATCGTAATTTATTGCTTGATTACGTTGTAGATCAATGTGATTACAACAATGATGGTGATTTTTAAACAAGGTTTATGCATTTATTCTTAAAATCGCGATTGAAATCCAATTCAGCCAAATTAATTATATAATATTGATTTCACTAGGATATCATAAAATATAAGTTTGTATATAAGTTGAAAATTGTACATCATTTTTTGCTAATAAATCTTGCTGAATAATGATATTTATTTATTATTGATTAGTATTGATACTAATATTAAAATATTGGTTAAATATTTTACTTTTATTTTAAAAATAAATATATAAAATGAGAAATTAAGATATTTTATTAAGACACGTACATGGGAGAGAGAGAGAGAGAGAGAGAGAGAGAGAGAGAGAGAGAGAAGGGGGGGATAAGAGAGCGAATGAAGAATAAAAGTAAATTAGTTACAAACTACAACTCTGTAAAATATATTTTTAATTTTAACATTTAATTTCATTTGTAGAGCTGAAATTTAAATAGAATTAAACCTTGTTTTGAGTAATAAAATGAAGAGGAGGACCCAAATCCTATTAAAAACAAATTAAATTCAATATTTAGTTCAGTAATTAATATTATTTAATATTCGCTTAAACCTCTTGGTATATTATTTACATTTTCTATTTTTAAATAAAACGATAATATTTATTATGCAATTACTTTACAGTTAGCTTACATGATCAAGATCATTCAATTATTTACACCAAAAATATTAATATTCATAAGATTTTTGTAGAAGCGACATGAATATCGATTACGAAAAAAGTACAACTCAATTACGGTCGCACACCATCGTAAACTGTAAGAGTGATACTTAGGCTTTTAAGGTAATAAAAGTGCCTCGACAAATCTTGGAAGGATCATTTGATAGAGCATACTACAACGGATGTTCGCAGTCTCACTGGGAATGGGCGATTCGAATGCTCGGACGAAGGCACAAATCCAATGAAGAAATGCTTGTTAGATCGAGAACTATTAACGACCAGCTCACTCGGGACAATTGAACAATCGAACAATCGAACGATTAATGCCGATAAATAATATGGCGGACGATGGTGCTTCGAAAGAAGTACGCGATGCCTCTGAATTTTGAGTGCAAATTTCGAATGTGATGGGATAATCGTCCTTCGCCTATAATATTATGGGCCAGAAATTTGACAGTCTGCTCCTTTCAGAACACGGCACTTTAATTGGGTTAATAGCGCGATGATGTGGGTCATAAAGTGCAGCCAATGGTACCCTTTCCTCGCTCGTTGCCGAGCCTTCCCATTACCTTCCCATTGCCTTCCCATTACATATTCTTTGCCTAACACAAACTAGCTATTAATCTCCTTTGGCTCGCCTGCATCGGCAACGATTCCCTAATGTGCTAATGTGAGAACGGGGCTGTATATTGGAATCTTCGAGTGTGCTCAAATATGTAAAAAACTTATACTATTATGCATTAAGCCTTAAAAATAAATGCAAATTATCGTTTATGTATTGCAATATAAAATTTAAAACTGCGGTGAATGTTGTTTACATTTTAAATAATCCTATGATACACGAATTTGCTTCTTTCGTAAAATATTGTAAAATTATTGCAAGCAAGTGAAATTGTTGAAGCTGTAAAATAAACAAATATTGAGGTTCCTTTACTAATTAAATTATCAGGCACTAATTTCAGAAGAAGAGTCAATTTTATTTACAATGCTGTAGATGTCCCGAATAAAGGTAAAAATTTTCGTTGAATAGTTCTTTTTTTGATATGAAAAACAAAAAAAAAAACAAAAAAAAAAACGAAAAAAAAAAATAGAAGAAATTAAAGGTTCAAGGACCTTCAAATACGTCAATCAGGAAATTATTTGATCATTTTACAGTAACAAATGAAATAGAAAATTATCGATTGGCTAAATATTAGCATATTAATTTAGGCTTAAGTGGGATTAGAGGATTTATCAAAAACGTCGGCGACTCGCCCATTATTGAAGATTTTCAATATTCTTCTTGGCCTCTCACGAGCCAATGATTTTACCATTATCAACGCACGTAGGGCAAAAGCTCAGTTATAGTAGGTTAACATCGCCGCGTGAACCATAAACCAGACCGATAAATAATAATCGTCTTGCCACACGCAGCTGCTCTCTCTCTTTCTCCCCCCCCCCCCTCTCCCTCTCTCCCTCTCCCTCTCTCCCTCTCTCTCTCTCTCTCTCTCTGTTTCATGCACAACACTTACTTAGCGAAAGAAACTGTTGGTATGTTTTCTTTTTATCACGCGCCTTCTCTTCGTAATCAAGGTAATGGTAACAAATCAAACTATACGCGCCGAGTGATTTATCGAACAGCACTTTACAATTCGCGCGGATGTGATTCTACACGCGGAGCTTATATCGAACGATTAATGAGTCGCACGGCCGTATATACTTACAACGTATTATCGATATCTAAACGATTTTTGTTGATTCTTATCCTCGCGAACCAATGAAAAATGTCTAATAATGTAATAGCCTACGTTACATAATGTTATGTGTGTGAGTATGCTTATAATAAATCCACACTATATACTAATCGAATTGTTTCATCGATCTCTGGCGTAATCAAGCCATTTAATTATCGATCATATATGTACCAATGTGTATTTGTCTCTGTTAGCGCGTGTGCGTGTGTAAATAAATATATATATATATATATATGGATTTAATGAAATATACTATTGCACAGATAATTTATCTCTTGTTTGGGTAGACAGAATCGGTTAAAATCTTGCTAATTCACATTAAAAATAACGCAAATCTGAAAAATAATTTAAATTGCTATAAAATTAAAAATTCCTTACATTCGCACCTGACATTTGAAGCATTGGTTGATGATATAACGTATTATATAACTTAATTTATATTTAATTTCATTGTAGAGCTGTAATTTAATAAAGAAAAGCTTATTTTAAGTATTAATATACATTTGTAGATAATTCGACTTTGAAATTAAATAAAAATATTATATATATATATATATATATATATATATATATATATACATAAATAAATAATTTAAATATAATATATACAGATATGAATCAAATTCAATTATCATAATCAATTATGTAAATTGGAAGGTAAGAGATATTATTTTTTTTATAATTTATTAAACATCAAATCGCATCATAATATATTTAAGCATAAGGTATCTTGCAAGATAAATATATCTAATATTCAAGTTAATATTTTAAATTACAACATTATTAATACACATAGCAGTTTTTACTGTAAGTACATACGATCAATAAAGTCAATACTATTAAATTTTATTCTCATAATTGTTGACATTGAGCGAATTAAATGCTGATATTTCATTAGCACTCTATGTATAAAAATTTCGATACTTGAACAGCTTATCGCTTGTCAAAAACAGTAAACAATTTTCATTAAAATTATTTACAAAGCTTTATAAGCTAAATTAAAATACGATGTTGAAATACGATAACATAGACAACACTTTTGTAATCACTATATCCTTTATATATTGAGGCATTTTTACATAATTTCGCACAGTGTTTATTTGAACTCGAATCATTTTACTTTGGTATTGAACTTTGCTAAACATGGCTGCCCCTTATGCACTTGCGCTTCTGTCGCTCTTAACGCTCTAGATTAAAATACTTGCAATAAGCTTATTGCACAGCCAAAGTAAATTGATGGAAGATTAGTGTTTGGTAAGTACGGGAGCCTCGGGCAAGTGTTATTTATTTCGCGAAACTAGCGTTTATCTCTTAAGTATACACTTATGTTAGACTTTAACGCCAAGAGTGCGAAAATAACTTTAAAAAATTTCATTTTCATAGCCGTGTGTTTACGAGTTATAAAATATAAAGATGTTTTTTGTTATTTTATAAATTTTAGATCATTGTAAACAGGGCTTTTAACAGTATGTCGTTGCTTTACAAATGCCCATAAATGTAAGAAGAGTAATATTATTCTGAAAATTTATTGTAAGCATGATTTTAATAATAAATATTTACTCCTGTATAGCTAAATTTTCGTATAATAATCAATCCCTTACATTTGACAAGCTTTCCTGATATGCTAATACGAAGAAAAAAATATAAAAAAGAAGAAAATCAATAATAATAATAAAGCATGACCGTCTGTTTAATTTATTCGTTAAGCTAATAATTTAACCATTTTAATGATTTTTCTTAATGAAATAGCATATTAAAAAAATCAAAATATGAATAATCACTTTTTAATACAATATTTATTAATACATTATTTTGTGAATTGACCGAAAGTCAAATTGATAGTAGTTTAGAGCATAGTTTATTACGTATTATTTAATATTATTGATTGTATTTGTTATTGAAGTATATTATTCAAGTTATTTATATTATTTTATTTTAAACATTATGCGTTTAAAAAGTATAATAATTAAATGAAATACAATTCAGAAAATATATTATCGTTTAAATTCTACGAGACCAAATATGGTAAGCTACAACTGTGTGAATCAATTTGCTTTCTATTTAAAATTCACTTAGTCTTAATCGCTTGATAAAGGTATCTTGAGTGCTAAAGTATAAGGTGTCTGCTAAAGTTTCTTAATTTAATGATTTTTACATGACCGAATTGAATTTTATTTGATATATTAATAAAATATTAAAGCATTAATAATACATACGATATACATTTTAATAATTATAATGATTTGTTGATTTTTTTTTTTATATTTCACATTATTATTATTTATATTATTAAAACAAATTTTAGAGAAGTAGATAAATATACTGATTTTAAGTATCTAATGATAGAAGTGCAACATGTTAATAATTATTAAAACACATAAATTTATAGTTTTAAAGCTATTGAGTATCGTTCAATATAAACATACGCTTAATAATGTTTAAAAACTGTCGTAATATTATTATTAATCAGACGAACAATATAAATGACCATATTCATAAATATGCAGATGTTAAAAAGCTTTTATGTAATACCCAATATAAATTAGTATGTACTTAAAAGCATTGTGCTTACATATTTACGCACGCACTCTAATCAATTAATTTATTAAATATAAAATAAAAGTTTTAACTATCCTTTTCTAGCTATTTAAACTAATTTAATATAAAGTAAGTAATCAGTCACATCTATTATTTATAAATTATCAAATTGGTGTATATTCGTAACAAGTTACCATTGTTGTTTAGGAAAATATTACAGCTCTACGTTTAACAATGTAATATATTTTTATATAATCTCACTATTCAAAATATAATCTAATGATCATTGATCCCTTGTCCAAATGTCAAAATTTCGATAAATTTATAGAAAAATTGGAAAAATGTGAAACTTGCAAACAAAAATTGTGAGCGAGGTAGAAAGTGCGAATCGATTTAGATTTTGCTCGTAGAGAAGAGGCGGCGCCATTATTCAAATAAGCGAGAAGGGTCTAAGTGGTAGCTAGACTTGGTCCTCCTGAAGGATCTCGGACTGCATTATTATTATAAATCCATTTGGCGCGCGGCATATTAAAAATTCAGTGGTGCGTGCAAGTCACCAGCCGAGGGAGAAAATTGTGCGCGCTCATGGTCCTGGCGACGCCTCCACCCCCCCCCCCCAAAAAAAAAAACCCCCCCCCCCCCCCACCCCCAACCACATACCCCAAAATAAAAAGGATACTGCGCGAGAGAAAGAAGAGTCGAGGACGCGTTTGTTAATCAAGGCGCAACAGCGGGTCCTCCCCAAGGATTCGCCGAAGGACTCATTCGATTTATCTCTTGCCGTCGGGTCCCTCCTGGCTTTTTGCCCTTTCCCTTCGCCTTTTCGTTTTACTCTTGCTCCTCACACGCTCACAGTTATAATGAGTATTTGGTGTAGATATGTTGATTGAATGAGTAAATCAAAAGAGTTATGCGCTCTTGCTTATTTTTGTCTTTTTCATCGAGCTCTCACTTTGCATAAATAATCACTGCGATTTGCATGTTTCAAAAATCGTTTGACTTCCTTCGATGGAAGTATTTAGATTTCCATATTAAAAAGTCTATTCCATTTATGAACTCGTGGGCTTAGTTATTAATGAAGATGCTCCGGAGGGTCATGCTATTGTAAATATTGGAACATTTAATTACATTTAATAACATTTAATTACATGTGTAAAGCATTAAAGTGTCTCTTGTAATTCGATATTACGTATTCATTAATAATTTTTTTCGTTTCCTTCTTGAATAATTTTTTGATGAACAGCCAATTGTTATTTTATCATTAATAATTCGTTATTGGTCAATGGTATCGTTAGCTACTATTAAATAAATAAACCAAATTATGTAAAAATACAATTATATAAGAAATATTGAGTTTAGTAAATTAAGGTTGTTACGCAGGAAATGCACCACCTACTCATTAATTTAATACAATTTTCTCGATTCAAAAAGTACAAATTGCAAGATAATTTATGCTTTATATTGACCTCTTATACGTCATAAAATACAGGTGATTCATAATTCAAATACCAAGTGCCTAAAACTTCTTTCGTTAACTATATATTTGTTATATACGAACATTTAATCTATGCATTACATTATATATATTTGCATAAGCTTGTGTTGTATCTTGTTTGCGAATGTGACTTGTGTTAAATAAAAGAATCTTTATGTAAAAATAAGATTTAAAATCTTTTGAATTGAAAAATTATATTAGTTAGTTCTACTTAAATTTTCCTTTGACATAAGGACATTTTTCTTCATAAACTTATAAAATATATCGTTGAGTATTAAAAGAAATGCAAAACTTATAGTGCAATAGATGAAAACTCAACCATATTTTATATTAAAGGTAAATTCAAATTGCATTTAGATCTTTATTGATATGCATATTTATTTGAATATCTGACACATATATGAAATATTAGTAATTTTCCTATTTATAATGGACATACTACAGCCTTAATTAATTTGTAGTTTTGACAATGAAATCATTTGTCTCAAATTTAATCATTAAATTCGAATATATATCATTTCTTATTCAAAATCAAAATTTTGTTGGATATATATTTGCATTGGCGTCAATTTGCAATTAAAGTAGCATATAATTTTTTTTTTTTTTTTTTTTTTTTTTTTTGATATATTCTTGTAACATAAAATATAAAATGTCTTCTCAGCGCTTATTGGAATAAACCAAAAGTAATAATTACAGAAAGAAATGTTTTGACTTTTTCAAAATTGTGCTTTAGTTATCTCCTGAAAATAAATATATACAAAGTTCATATATTGAAATAGAGTTGCTTAATTATTTATTATGGCGTTAAGTATGCTATTATTAGTTTAAATTAATTTTTTTAATTAATTCTAATTTTATGTAAAATATTATGTACTTTAAAGTGCATATAATTTAAATCAACTGAACGTCCACAATTATAGATTTCAGCAACTTTATTGTAAATATTACTTCGACATCATCATTTTAAGTATAATTGAAATGCTACTAATCGCATTATCAAAAAATATTATCATTTTACATTAAAGAAATATATAATATGTAGTTGGGGTTTTTTTTTGCGATAAGCGCATCTTTATTATTTTGGAAAATTTATTAAATTATCTATGAAGAACTTAGCTAGATAGTTGCATGGCATATCTCAATGTATTCTCATATTCGTTGATTTTACATATTATAAGAAATCGAAATATATATGGATAATCGATAATCCATTCGTGTCAATCAATAATGGCCACGTAGGGGCCAATGCTTCACACAGCCAATGCTATGGTGTTATTAAGTTAAAGAAGGATACACAAAATACAAAGAAGAATCGGTTCAGTATTAAGTTACATAGTACTCAACACCAATATAAATTAGATTTATTACCAATTTAAATTTTATAATTATATTTATTATTATATTGAAAACTTAAGTGTTAACACATGGGAGTATTTAAATGCACTTTAAGCTCACTTATTCAATTATTATTAGTGCTCGCCTTAAACTGCGACGAAAAAGGCCTGAGATTTTGCCAGTTTTAAATAAAACGTAAACAATAAATTTCTCCCTAAATAGTAGCTTCGAGGATTGTTATCTTTATTATTTAGTCTTATTCTTTGTTGTAATTTGTAAGATGCAATGTTTGATAGAGCTAATTGCGCTATTTGGTTAATATCTCTTGTGTATTAAATCTCGTGCACAATGAAATGTGTGCAGAGTGGCTTTGGTTACTTGGTTGACGTGAAATAATTATTTTTAAATATAATGAACGACGATTTTAACTTTGTTAGATATCTACATTTTATTGTACGTTATAATAAAAATAATTTCCAAATTATAATATCGTCAACTTTGCGTCGATCGACATTATATTATTTATCACTATTATTTCTCGTTACCTTAGATAATGTTGATTGACATTTACAGATTAGTTATAGGAAATTATTATGTAATATTAATTATTTTTTGTATGGTAATATTTATTACTTTCGAATGTAATACTTCTCAAGATTTTTAGCGACAAGTGAAATGTCAATGGCAACTTCTTAAATCAACAAATTCTCTTCCTTCCAAACATTTCTCATTTATACATTCAATATTACAAAGCTTTTGAAGTTATTTAATTTGGAGTAAATACTAAATGAATTAATACGAAATCCCAAATTAAATACTAAATTGTAAATTAAATTCTAAATACAAAATTAAATACTAAATACCAACTTAAATACTAAATATTAAACAGAATAATAAATTAATAACTAAATTCATCAAATATTAACCTTGTAAATTTTATTTTCAAATAAGATTGAAATAAGTCAATTTAACTATATGAAATTAGTTAAGGAATACTTAAGTGGTTACTAATAATCATAGAATAAATAATAATTAACTAAATAATAAGCAATTTTTGATTATTTAAAAATACTTTAAGTGTTTTTGTATTTAATTTAATGTTTGCTATAGAACAAATATTTGTTTTATTATATATATATATATATATATATATATATATATATATACATAATTATAAAAATAATAAAAATACTTATCAGCATTTTAAAGTATAAGGATCGATAGCTTTAATACTATTATATCAAAATATATATATATATATATATATATATATATATATATATATATATTCAATAACCATACTAGTATTAATTATTTAATTATTGTTATTTAACGTGTAATATGATTTGACATCATTGAATTGACAATAAAAATAAGTATTTGAATGGTAATATAGAATATTATAATATCTGAAGAATTATTATTAATTTATTTGAAATTTATTCACATTTCTATTATTTTTTATTCTTATAATTTTAATATTATTTTAAATCAAATGATAATTATATTTTTAGAATGTAGAATATAATTACAACATACAATTAGTAAGTTCTATGTAATATATTTATAAAACAATTAAAAAATGTGAATACAACTTAGCGTTCTGAATTTTATTGCTACATAAAATAAATAATAGGTATAATTCAGAGTAAATTGCATTATTGATAATACAATTTGTTGCACATGGCAGTTTTTACAATATTATGGCAGGGATTTATAACATTTTTTAAAACATTAATTAATTTAATGAACAAAAAAAGTCAACTCTTTAACTAAAAGCTCGTAATTGTATGGTACGATGTAAGGAACAATTACACAATTTATAATAGAAATTCACTGACTCATTACTGTTCATCAAATTATATTTTGGATCATGTATACATGTTGACGGATTGCAATTGCTAATGTATATCTCAATCAATAAATATATTAATAAATAAATGTGAAATGTAATTTATAATTTGTTAATGATATATTATACTGAACCAAATATTCATTCTTTTTGTAAAATATAGAAATATGTATATTAAAATTTCATGGTACATTTCATAAATACCAATTTAATATATTTTATATATTATTATATATTTTATTCTATCACAAAGCTTTTACATACACATTGATTATTTAAATTCGAACTTTATAATTATTCATTTATAAATAAATTACATTTATTAATATAATTATTGGTAAATTTATATTAGATGCAATGATTTGGTCATAAATTTAAATAATTAATATTTTATATATATATATATATATATATATATATATATAAACAAAAAAAAAAAAAAAAAAAAAACATATAATTAAATATAATTCCTTTAGTAAATGAAAGTTAATGAAAAATTTCAAATTAAATTATCTTTAAATTGTGAACAAATTTTGCAACAATGAACATTGAATTAAAATTAATCGTCCATTACAAATCCTTAAATAATTTTTAGATATATTTAAATAGACTTTACGTTATCTTCAATGAATCGGTTATCTGTTAATTATCTGCAATGAATTGGTTACAAAAATTAGTATTATATTAAGTAAATATTGATTGATTTCTTTTACTAATTGCTTTCACTAGTTGTTTTTGTTTTTCTATTAATGAAAAAGAAAGCTTCGCTTATAGTTCCAATGAAGAATTAATTACGAGAGCATCCGAATAAAAAAGAAACTTTTGGTTTTTTATAACCATTGCCAGAATTCATATAAGTTGGTACTATTTTTACATATGTACCTGGAGATAGTTTCTAATTCATGAATAATTACGAATTTTCAAAGTTTATACATAATTTCTAATGATATTGCTCGATATAATATTGCTGGTAAAATTTAGTAAATAATATTACCAATGAACTAAAATCTTCATTATAATCTTTTCACTATATAAACTCTGTATTACAGTATATAAATGAATTTATCAAACAACTACTAGTACACACGCGTGATATAGTAAAACATAATTGTCCAACTTTTTTGTAAATTTATCATGTAATGTTATAATGAGAGTAGAATTACTGTATAAATACGTAAATTTCCCACGAATCGTAGAAAGCACCAGCAGTCAAGAAAATCGTAATTCGTCAAGAGCGATCGATCGGAGTGGCCCATTGAAATAATTGTGTTACTCCGTCGTCTCTTTTATTTCTAAAGTAATCGCTTACGTCTATTTAAAGGATAGGCAATTTCATTTGTTCACCAGCAACTTCGACAATTAACAACTATTTTATTCTCATGCGAGATTCTGCAGCTGCGATCCACTTGCAATTCGATGTCCGCGTAATAAGGCCGCGAACACTTACGTCTAACCGCTCGTCGAAGATCTATAGATCGTCCCCTCCATAGTAGTTATTAGGAAAGACGATATGTGCAATATATATATATATATATATATATATATTTTCCCCTCTTCTTGTTCTCTCCTTAGCTGAAGGAAATGCGATCGCGTGTCGACGTAGTAGCCGCCTTCTACTTCGTGGGAAAAACAGAGGGGCGGGACTGCTGAACGTTTCGCTTTATTTACATCTCGATGATTCGCATCGAGGCGGGCATTCATGGGAGGCTAGCAGAGCCACGTAATGAAAGGATCTACTAAGTTATCCCGCTTTTAATGGAGATTGCCGAGCCGAGTTAGCGGAGATCGATATTCATCGGATCTGCCATCAAAAGAGGCCAAGCGCCCGATTGTCATTGATGTATGTTATATGGCATCAACGGGATGATTTATTTTCGTCTTTCTCTACGTATTACTATAATAGCTATTTAATATTACGACACCGAGGTACGCTCACTTTACCTACATTGAACTCTGCATTACGTGGAATTTTTCTTTTAATATGACTTTAATTGAAAGTAATTTACTATAATTTCATCAAATAACTAATCTATATTTCTTCTTTTTTTGTTTTATATTTACTGTGCATTTATATTTAGTTTAAAAACATCAAAATTATACAAAGTTTTTTTTTTTTTTATATTACATTTTCCTATATTTTTCCTATATTATATGTATAATGTATATGCACATATAAATTTTATATATGAATTTATAATGAATAATTAAGTGACAACGGTAAGTTTAAAAGAAAAACTTTTAAATTTACATTTGTATATCAATTAAATGCATAGACCGGTATTTATTGTTAGGTAAAATTATATGTTTTGTATAACAATTAAATATTACCATAAATTTTTCATAATTTTTATATTAAAGTAATAATTTTCTATAAGATTAAATACAAATCTAATATCAAATATGTAAGCAATAAACTTGAATTTCATAATTCATAATTTTACTTATTTCCTTTAATATTAATTTTTAACTATATTTCCGAATTTCTCTTATCTTCTAAATTAAAACTTGCTTTAATTTTACAAAAATATCTACAAGATATTAATTCTATTTTATTAGTAATATATATTATGAATATTATAAATCATCTTGTGAAATATCCGAAACCATATATAAACTGAAATAAAGATAACTGTCTCCAGGTATAATAATAAAATAAATTATAACGCTAATATTTAAGACATATAAAAAATTAATTAAATTTAATATATTTGATAACAATACGCTCTCATCAAATATCTTTCTAAAATCTACTTGACATTTTTCCATGTTATTTATACAGAACTTCGAAAAACATTTAAAATCTATTATTCTTAATTTTGTTTAAATATTAATAATTCTCGTGTAGAAAATTAATTTAACAAGTTTGACGAGTTTAGTCTTTAATTAAATTGACAAATTATTAACTACTTTCACGGAATAGTCGCCGACAATGTAATACTTATTAGTGATAAAAAAAAACTAATTATATTCTAACTAAGGATAGAGAGTCTTTCATTAATAAATTGATTCGTTATCTTGCGTTCGCTGCTTAATAAAAGCAATTATAAAATTAATTTTCATTACATTATTTATTGTTCATTTAATTTACTTACCAATTTCATTAGGAAATATATTTGATGAAATTACATTAATTTAATTCAAAATAAAAAAAAATTTTTTTTAACGACTTTCAAAGAAGGAACTGTTTATCTTTTAAATTTTGCTCGATGAACATCGAGATCAGATCTATCAGCTCAAGCTCCAATTATTAATCAAAATATTTAACACTTAAATAAGGAAAATAATATTGATAATATTTCATAGTTTTCAACAACTTCATAGTCCAATTCATTATGCATTCAAATAATATTGAAAAAGCATAGAGATATTATAGGTTGTACTACATTAAATCTAATGCGATTATAATAAAAGCATATTGCTTCATTACAAATAAGAGAACTAATTTTTTTTTTTTTTTTTCATTCATTTATTTATATTATATTTATTTTTGCTTCGCCTCTGCTTTTTAAATTTTAACTTTTCTATCCTTATTATTCTTCGTGAACTCGTTTTCATTCTTACTGTTGTTATTTTATTGAAGGCGTTTACTGCAAAGGCCTCCTCGCTGTTCCGAAGTCACTGTGGTCACGATTTTATCGTTTTTTATTTTATTTTATTGGGTTTTATTTTTTAAAGAAAATGAGGACGGTTCGAAAGATGACTATCTTTTTATAATATATGAAAATGAATATATGCATAGTAGTAGAATAAATTTTTCAACGATTTATTGTTATTGTAATTTTTTTTATAAATTTAGTATTACTAATTAGATTTGATAACTAGAAGAGAGAGAGAGAGAGAGAGAGAGAGAGAGAGAGAGAGTACTATCATCTAGATAATGATTTGATATATTGTCAATATTTTGTTATAATAATCTTTGTCTGCATCATTTATATTACTATTGTCATAATTATTATTATGATTATTAAATAATTCGTTAGCATCAATCAATGATATTTATTTAATGCTACAAAATTCTTTTATGTAACAATTTATTTTACCAAAATCATGATAATTTAATAAACTAATTTATTTAATAAAACTAATAAATCAATTTATAAATGATTGTTATTTATTTTCAATAATAGTAACATCATTTTTAGTTCGAGAAATTAACATTTTTTTGCTTACCATTCATCTAATACAAATTATTTTAATTGATTGAGATAGAAAGAAAAAATACAGATAGAAGATAAACCTTGAGATATCTCAACGAATATCATAATTCGTAAATCAATTACGCAATAACTTGTAATATTTTAATTAATAAAATAAAAATATATATTCTTAAATGACTTTATTAACAAATGTACTTAAAGGTTGCGTTATTAATGAGTAATTAAGACGAAAATTTTTAAGCTTTATTTAAAACTATAACGACTACCCATTAAATTATCAAATATTACAAACTTTTGAGATCGCATACAAATTATTACGATAAGAAATTTTAAACATGTAATAAAAATCTTTTAATAGTTGAATAAAAACAACTCCAATAAAGCAATAATGGATATTTAATTAAGTATTCACTTGTAGTCCACATTAATTATTTCATTACCTAGAATCACATGATTTTGCTAATTGAATTTTAACTAACTCGAATTGAAGGCGATTGAATTTTTTGCATAAATAGAAATGAAGATATAAATGTTAATGTAAAATAGATTTCAACGTCTTACGATTGATGTAAAACCGTTTCATCGAAAAGATTAAATATAATCGAGGTAACTGAATAATCACGAAAGTATCGATTATTCTTTTAATGAATTTTTGGACGAATTGATTATAAATTACGAACAATATTGGTCAAATTGGGAAAAATATAGTATTTATCTTTCAAAATATAAAAATTTAACGACAACAAAAAAATCAATTTGACAGAATTATATAATTTTATTGAGGGGTTCAAGGGTATTTATCCCGAGAAAAAATCTTCGACTTTAGAGAATTTCAAATTGAAAGTTATTGATTATTGATTCATTGCTCCATTAATTGGAGTCTTATACCGGATTAAAAGAAAAAAGAAAAAAAAAAAACATGTATGTCTTCTTCTTGTTCCCTTTCGTTTTATTTTATTCTATATACATTTTTCTACTTAATTTATACTTTTTGTTTTTATCTTCAGTATAGCAATTTACCCATCAATAGTGCGAGTTATTGAAGTTGCTTAAATAACTTGGATCTTAAGAATAATTAAGTTTGAATGAAATCACCGATTAATTGTCACCGCTGCCAATCGAAGCTTCCCGAGACTATCATTTGTCGATGCTAAAATTACGAAGCCGCATATTTTCAATTAAATACCGAATTTCTATCCAAGACTAATTAATTATGAATTCCAGCGTGAATTATGCAAATTAAATTCACTGTGGATTATGTTGTAAAGTACCGCGTTATAGAAGGTTTACGGAGGGCTTGGAAGTTCTACAAATCTACGAATGCCATTACGAAAAATTTGGTATTCATATCGAAAATCGATAGCACTGCTTTATTCGAACGGCTTCATCAAAGACTCAAAGCATTTATAAATAAATATAGGATAAAATACGATGCACAAGGAAAATCTTTTTCCTTATAAGGTAAAATGTTTAAAAACAATGATCGTCGAATTAATTAATAAGCGTGTAAGATATATTGCTTTATGGGTAAGTTATTATTTGATCGAATGATTATATATAAATTTGACAGAATATCTGCAGCATCCGATCGCATTATTACATTTATAATTTAATCTATCGGCATTATTTTGATATTCTATTTAACATTCTATTTAATTATCAAATCTGTAGTGATATATATGGCGATTTTTTTTTTTTTTTTTTTTGAAAATAAAGATACACTTTATTAGGTCTGGTGAAATGATTCGTCGTGCTTAGACTGCGAAAGTTTTTAAACATTTAACATCTATGATTGCCAATAAGAGGCGAGTGAGTCCTATACGAATACCGATAATTTTATGCGTCGATTTCGTAATTATCTTAGGGTAATTATGTAGTAGATTATTCATTATGAATTATTATAGTGATGAATGACGATTTTTCTGACTTTTCGGAATACATTGAACTAGCGCTCTAGAGTTCGGCCACCCTGCCACCAATTTTATCTATACCCTCGACACGAGAATAGTTAATAAAAGGGAAAAATAAGCCCATAAAACTCGCTTAAGTAACTAACATATATGTGATGTTCCATCATGCGCATTTATATGAAGCGCAGCTATAGACAAAATTTACTCCTAATGCATACTATTATTTATATTCATTGTTAGGTGTATAGGACCGTGGACATTGTGAAGCGGCGTATTGACATTAACGATTTAGACAGTTTCTAAACTTTTCTAAATAATAAACAGCCATGCGCCATTACGTGCCACACTATTATCCGCGTTGAATCCGGGGTACGCACCAGATCACATACACACGTCAAAGAGATAAAAGTGAAATGGCTTTATGGGATTGGCCTCTTCCTTCACGGCCTATTGATCCCCTTCGCCTCTTGCCGCTTCGGCCCCTCATTGCCTGAGCCGTTTAGGCCGAGAGCAATACATTGTGAAAGATGCACGCAGGCAAAAGCAGAGATAGCGTTTTGTGCAATTATCTACGAATACGTATATCTTAATGGTAGATATATCTGATAATCGGTGAAAGAGAGAACGCGAGAAGAAAGATCGCGGGGCGAGGTACGTTGGGTCGGGGACGGAGCTATTGTGGAAATAGTGAAAGAAGATGGTGAGATGGACGACGATATGATCGATGAAGATATGGAAGAGATAGAGTTATTGGACGAGGAAGGTGAAATACAATTTTCGCGCTCGAAAGCGTCAGCTCCTACCCTTATTATGTTTTGGAGAAAAAAAAAGTATTTACCGATATTTGACCGAGTGGAAAATATAATATTTGCCTGTTCTGAGCTACGGAGAAGAGGAAAACCTTTTTCTTTTCTATTCACGAATACGCGAGGGACGTGGATGTTTGCCCTCGCCTCCCTCCAGGCGATTTGAGAACTTTGTTTTGGAGTTTCCATTGTTTGTATTACTTATTTCACGGCAGTTGTATTTAACGCTGTGCTTTACTCGATAGTACTTCCCCTGGGAAGATTTATTAAGAAAATTGCTCGACGGCCTTTATTTGGATTGTGTGAAAAATTGAGAACGGCTTCGTTCCCCTCGCGTCGATAGATTTCACCTACCAATACCAATAAACCATTATGTCTCGTGGAGCAATGCGCTTTCTTTATCTGACGCTAGATTTTTATAATTGTCACGAGTGAAGGATTTCTCTTTTGTTTCTTTCATTCATTCTTTCGTTCATTCTTTCGTTCATTCTTTCATTCGTTCTTTCATTCGTTCTTTCATTCGTTCTTTCTTTCGTTCTTTCTTTCGTTCTTTCTTTCCTTCATTCTATCCTCCATTCCTTCTTTCCTTCATTTTTTCCTCTCCTTCCCTTTATTTTTGTTGTTGCGCCGAACTTCTCTTATTTATCCTGACGTCAACTTTATCAGTAAGCAGACAATAACGGAAACTGAAAGATATCAGAGAATATATTAGAGTACATTCGCAACTCGTGCATAAAAGTGTATAGGGAACGTGTAAGTGGAATCATTCGTTGTGCTGCTACATATGCGCACATTCAATGAAAAATCTCTGTAAATTTTAACACAAAGATTTATTTAAAGAACATTGGCCATCGCTCAAACTCGCAAGCAAAATATTCCGAGAATAAAGTCTGATCAATGTCATTCACAAAGGAAGCTAAACATATTAAATATAATTCTACTCTATGCTCACGTTTAACTCCGTTGCCTAACTCTCATGCAAATTCACATTACCGCTCACTTTTCGTTTATTTAGTAATGATATATTTGATATGGCAACGATTATAAAAAACAAATTTCACGGAAGAAAAAAATGTAAAATCTTTTGGAAAGAATTGAGAACAATGGGAACACTGATATCGTAAGGAACAAAATTGTACGCTTGACCGTTTCTTTTTTTATAAATTTAAGTTTGTAAACTGCCACGCTTTATACAGTACTGTTGTAGCGAGCGAATTTCTTTGCGGCAACTTTGAAAAGAATCTTTCCCAATAATAAGCTGTATTATCAATATTTTCCGAACCTTTTCTATTCGAGGACTTAATCTGTTCAAGCTTTCGTAGAATTTCTTAACTCCTTGAGCGATGTGTCAGCGGTGCCATTTCCAGCTGTTACTACAATTGGTGATTTGATGCTTTGGAATAGGATTTCAGATACAAAGGCATATGAAAAAAAAAAAAAAAAAAAAAAGCTTATCTTGCATATCTATTCTCGAATTATATTTTTAGATTTAAACTGCACGTAATTGTATAAGAGTATTCATATTAAAAATATAAATATATTGGAAAATTTATCGATCCCCTCGATCGTGAAATACAAGCTTCAAGGATTATTTAATTGCTTTATTAATTACATATCCTCGGAATTCTATTTCAAATTAATGTTCAATTTTTTTGCTTGTCTTTTATTTTCAATAATCTTCTATGAGATAAAAGTGTTTTCATTCTAGACAATATGAACTAACATTAAACAAAATTTAACTTATAAATTTAACTAGAAATTTTTATTTTACTTCAATTACATAATATATTCCGTAATGAAATTAAATTATAATATGTATAAATTTTTATAGATAAGTAAAAATCATGAAATAAAAACGTTTGACGAAATTTAGATTTTATTATTAGGTGATTAATTATTTCTAGCCAAATTGCAATAACCAAAGCATTCCGTGTTTTACGAACTCTATTTTTTTTTTTTTTTTTTTTTTTTTAAAAAATTTTTTTTTTAGGAAATTATTTTTGCCATAATTTTCTCTAAAACATTATTTTCATTATTCATTATGACGAAAAAGAATGTGACTTTTATTGCTACATTAATATTTAAAAAAATTAGAAACAATTTCAATCTTGAATATTCTGCATTGTTATTAAATTCTCATCTCCACGTATACGACAAGTATTATATAATTATATAATTATAGTTATTCAGAATTTATTATAGTGTGACAAATACCGTTGTGAGAAATGTAAAATCTATTGAAATAAGTTTCTCTAAAATAATTATACTTGTATACAATTTATTTTGGATTTATTCATAAATTTATAAAAAAAAAATTATAATTAAGAAAAATGTTTAATTATGTTTTATAATATTTTAATCCCACGTCATGAATAAATTTTGTAATGCTGTAAATTTATGGCTATTCGGAAAAAATTTATTAGACCGTACCATTGATAAATATGTTGATATTATTATTCATTATGACATTAGTTAAATTATATTACATTTTAAAAATTAAACGCAATTGGAATTATTAAAGATGAATGAACTTTATAAATTTTACTGTTTAAATTTATTAATATAATCAAACGATACGTAATAGTTCATCAATTATAAATTATTAATGTCGAAATATACTATTTTCACAACTTGAAATATTTTTTAAGGCACATTTTTACGAATACGTGTATACCGCTTTATGTGCTATTGTTTAAATTTTAAATAATGCAGATAAGTTAATGCAAAATAATTCTAATATTTATATCAATTCTATTGGCCTAGTGCATCATTACTCAGTCAACTTATAATTAAAACCACTTCATAATTCAGTAAGTGATAATCTGATGATATATGCCCTTATTGACTGGAATGTGCAACATGAAATATTTTTGCAATATAATTTACTAATTTCCACAATATGACGTGATAAATGATAACTTTCAACTATCGCTAAAGTAAAGAATTTTACGTAATTTAAATACCTTGTATAATTTAATCGATTTATTTATATTATTAACATTCAAATTTATGTTTAATAATTATTATGTATTATTCATTAGTGTGAAGTAAAATAATTAGATATAGACATAATTTGTTTCGCGATCGATAGCGACATTTATAATGATGGTACTGGCCGGAAAGCTTTCGGAAAATGAAAATTTGCACTCGATGTAATAAAAATGAATGGCCACTGTAGCCTCAATAAGCTCTAATCACGCAAATCTTTCTCGATATAAGACCTGAAGCTCTTTAATACAAACTGCTAAGGTGCAAAAGTAGGAATAATTGAACAAGAAATATTAAGGAGGAGTCGAAGCTTGAAGAACATCGACCTCTTCCTTTCCTCTTTCTTTCCCCACCATTGCATCTCACCGCGCTACACGCCCAAGATTTTTATCGTTCTCTGAACGCAATAGTTAGCTCGAATCACGATTTGGCCACAAATCCATTAGTCATTAAATGTGTTTTACTATCGCGCAATTCGACCTTGAAATATTGATGCATTTGAAATGCAAAATAATCCTACAAATCGGAGCACTGACATACTCGGCCGGCCTTCATTAAAATAATCCTCAAAAAATAATTATCGAATTACCTTAATGAATTGTGACACTTGTATAATTGGCTGAGGTAAAAAATTAATTATATTTTCAAGATAATGGAAGAAAAAAAATTAATATGCATTAAAGTGATATGAAATTAAACTAATTGTATTTTCGATAATCAATATTCCATTAGACAAGACAAACTCAATACATTTTTCCTATATTACATTAATAATTTGTGTAATCTTAAAATAGAATATCTTTTGAAGTATCTATACATCTTTTATATTACAATTTTTATTCAATTTTAATTCAATTTTTTATAATTTTTTATAAATTTCTATTATAAAATAAATTTGTCTAGCGCTCTATGCGAGACCGTTGTGATTTGCAATATCTATAAAATGTTTTAAATTTTCAATTTTTTTATCTTGCATTAATGAAAATTTTAATAATCTTATAATAGATAATGATAAATAATGATAATAAATGATAATAAATAATAGAATGAATTTTCATTGCAAACTTCACAAATATTCATAAATTTATACTGCGTAGAAAATATTTATTTTATATTAACATTTAGTCTTCTTTTTTTTTAATGTCCGTTTTACATAATATAAATATATCTAGTAATATTATGAACTAGTAAGTCTTTTATATAATATAAAATAATATAAAGATTTAGGATAATTTTAATTGAGTAAGGTTAAAAAATGTATATTTATTCATTTACAGGATAACATTTGTTTGTATCTCATGAATATAATGCTTATATCAAATTTAAAACTATTAATATAAAATAATAAATAAATTATAAAATCAATATAAACAAATTAATTTAACTTTTAATATTTCATTTTATTTTAACAAAGCTTATTGCCTTTCATGTTCTAAGAATAATATAATACTAGATAGAATCCTGACAGGTCTAGTGCGATAATTCAATCATATTCCATTAATTCGAGTCTTATATTAATTATTTATCTCTTGACCTGCATATTCAGAGACAATTTCCATAAACAAGCGATGATGCTTCTATATGGGGCCCTATATGAATCACACGAGCGCATACACATACGCGCGCGCGCGCGCGCGCAGATGCAGACAAACACACTTATATATACATAAGTTATTTGAGAGTTAATCATGCCATTTTTAATTATTGAATGATATATTATTTAGTCTACACGTATTTTTTTTTTTTTTTTTTTTTTTTTTTTTTTTAAAAAATAAATATATAGGGAATTACTAATTCAGATAACGATTGCGTATCCAAGCACCATTTTAATTTGTCTCTGGGGCTATTTACCACAATAATGTAAATAATAAAAAATGATTTCTGATTTAAAATAAAACGTTCCATTAAATGTAAATTGTATTATATTATTCTTTGGTATAACTAACACATGAATACATTAAAATATTTGTTCAATTATTCCAAATTGTATGTTAAATATTGTAAGCCTATTTAAAACTTTATGTTCGTATTAGATTTTTTATTTTCAAAATATAATTTTAAAAGATATATATTAAATCCTTTATTAGAATATAAAATTTATTTTCGAATATTAATCTTTGCATTGGAATAAATTCAATTTATTAAAAATTGATCAATTATCAAATACTATAAGTTGGAAATGAAAAATATTGGTTTATAATAATGTGATAAGTACACAATAAATGTAATAAAAAGGAATGGACAAAATGCCATATGGATATGGTTATAAATTTTCTGAACTTGTAAATTGAAAAAACTATAAATTATAAAAGAAAAATCTCAAATACACGATGGTCTTTACCGTAATATTCGTGGATTCGGGAATCTGGAAATTAAATGTAATAATACCCGAATGAATGCTTACAAATATTAAACAAAATATAATAATCTTCGGTATATCTAATAAAAAAAAAATTGCTAATTTATTATTTTTCTATAACATAACGAAATAACGAAAATTCTTAATGCCGTTGAACTACCGTAGTATTCTCGAGATTATAATTAAAAGCCAAAAAATCCATTGGTTATGCTCGAGTGATGAAGATAACCCAATGGAATACTTAAGCGTAATAAAATCCATAATAACATCTGGCGTAAGTGTACCCTTAACGCGTTTCTGTCGTTGTTACTCTTTTTCCCCTCGTTTCTCTTGTCAGAGACAGGTTGCCTGCAATTAAGAATGCTTGAACAAATAGAGAAAAAGTGAAAATGAAAGAAGAGCCAAAAGCCGCCGGTCATTAAGAAGTGCCTTCATTGTATGCGTATGCGGAGTCCAATAATACGCAAGTTTTTCCATTAAAAAGCGTGAAAGCAACAAAAAAGAATGTGTAGATGTGAGGAGAAGAGAAAGATGGTACGAAGCTAGATAAAAGCACTTAAAATGCTCCTCGTAGCTAAGGATACAGCACTTTTAAATCAGTCGCTTACTCATAAAGTTCGCTCGTCTTTCTCTCCTCGGAAAATGCGTAGTAATGTATGTACGTAATGTCCAATCGTTAATTCAAAACAGCTGATAGGATAACGGCACGTTTCACTCGAGCTTAGTCGGCTACACGCTAGTCTATAATATATAATTTTTTAATAGTGCGACTTCATTATCTTCCCTGTCCCAGTATGTTGGAAAATTAATGCTTGAACATAGCACGAGGTTTGAGCGTAATTTGCTTATGGTGAATTAAAAAACGATAATTTTAAAAAAATACATAAAATGAAAACTTGTAATATTCTTGAAAATATCGACATTACAAAGAGAGATTTAATTTAATTTGAAATTTGCATGCATTCGAAAACATTTATTTCAAATTAATCAATATGCGAAAGGATATTATATATTATGATAATACAAAGCTCCTAGATTAAATGAGAAACGCTTCTGTTCTCAATGGGAAAAGATCGTTTTAAAACATGAACAATATTATAAATATGTAAGACTTCAATGGGTTACGTAACGAATTTTTAAATAAATTCCGAGGATTTAAAGCGTAAGCCGCTTACGCTTGTAGAATTGTCTTCAAATGAAAATTTAAATACAATCCTAACAACGATATATGATGTTATTTTCAGTATCAAATGCTTGCAAAAACAGTGTTCTACCTTACAACACTGTGACTAAATTTTTCTTACGTGTGTATAAGCCTTCCTTTAACAACATTACAGTTAATTAAAAAATATTTTTCATACATGACCTAAATATTATTTATTTATTATGAAAAATTAAAATCTCTCTACCTTAGTATTAATATTAATAAACGCATTGGCTATTCATGAATTCTTAACCATATCGATTAATTCACAAACTGAACAACAAACCCGCGTGAATTATGTAAATTATAAGTCATCTCAAAACAAGCATACGCAATTGACATTTAATCTACGTATTATACATACGTATCATACACCTTAAAATTCAATAACATAAGATTTCAAAGTAAAAGCTAATATTTAAAGATAAACATAATAAGAAATAGAAAGCTAATCTGTTTCTATAACTTCCTATGTGTGTGTGAACATTTTTGTAAAAAATTACTATAATTGAATTGTTAAGTTGGCGTACATATCCGTGGATACTTTAATTCTAATTTTATATTATCTTAACAAATTTTTAGTGATTCTTCACAGACAAATATTTATAATCTATTTTTATATATTCATAAAAAATATATATTATGAATATCGTTAATTATACGAGTACAATATTCTCAAGGAGACGTATTAAGTAATTGATTAGTATATTCAATAAAACTAAATATCATAATTTATCAACTACTTACAAAAGCTACTAAATTTTCAAATATAATAAATATAATACTTTATTAAATACAATTTGTAGAAGAATAACATTCTTAGTTTGAACTTTGACTCAAAGCTCTAATATTTATTCAAAATCAAATCCAGATATAATTATAATAAAGGGGAAAATGCTTATAACTACCTTTACGAATAACCATTATATGCTACTTAAAATACCTTCTCTAATTAATTTTAATAATCTCATTTTAGTATTAATATAATTCTTGCGCTGATGAGGGTAATTTCGTTATCTATCTAAGCAAGAACGATTACTTTACGCCCTAATAATAATAAGGCAGAATACTATTTTCTATATTACATTTACTAAAAATTTCATTTAATAATCTTAATAAATGCTAATGTATATTATAGCGGAAATATAATATAAGATAAAATAGAATTAAAAATTTCATAAAATTTCGAAAACTAATACTATTTCTATAATAATAGCATAATTCTTCTTTTTTTCTTCTTTCTTTTTTTTTTCTTTTCAACGCAAGTAATTAAATTGTAAACAATTATTTACATTAATGAACGATAAGCAAGTTTAGACCCGTGATGTCTTATACCAGATTTATTGTACCCCCTTTGTCATAATATAACAATCGATTCAAATTCTTCATTTACTATTTCTATCAATAATACATTTTTACATTTATTAAACAATAACACAATAAGTCTAATCTTTACAAGCTTTTGAAATATAAATTCTATATTTCGAAATATAGTAATATATTAAGCGATGTTATATCTATAATTTTCTATAATATATAATATTACCATTATTATGTTAAACTCTATCTTACATACACATTAGCCATTTGTATTAAATTAATGTACTTCAATTTTTACCAAAAACTCTTTTACAATATTTACTAAATTATTAACACTTACACGAAGTTTTTTTTAACAATTACAATGAAAATTGTGATTTCTTTTAAAAGAGTTAAAAAAAATTCAACGACATTAAATGTGCTAAAATGAGATACACTATATTTACATATAACTTTAACTAATTTACTTACTAATGAAAATGTTTCAAAGTTTTAATTTTATTTTAACATTCTCTCGATCTTTCACTTATATTTATTTTCAGTTTTTCACATTTTTATACGGTCATCAACAATTAAAAAAAAAAACGACAAAAAAATTAAATACATAATTATAAATAGCAATTTCAGTTATTATGCGCATTCATTTATAAATGTCTAACTTTAACTTTCAATGTAATCTATATAATTAAAATTATTAACTTAAATGTAAATTTATATAAATTCATCCCCAACTAAACTACGCTAAAATTAATTATAAAAGATTTAAATTATTTGAAATGTACTTACCTCAGATAGATATTCTATTTTTATTAGAAAATATCACTTATAATATTAAACAGTAAATTATACTATTAAATTCATGTACATCTAAATAGATGAAATATCGTCAAACAAATTGAAAATGAATAAATTATCAGAAAAATCTTACAATTCTCATACTCTTACTCTATTGCAAATAGTATTAATCCTATATATACATAAATATTTGTATAATATTTATATTTTAATAACAATATTAATAATTCAAATATGTGTATAATATTTATGTAACATTAAATCAAATTTCCTGAAACTAATATTTTTATATTTATCGTAACTACGTTTTTACCTAAAATTACATTAAAAATTTTTTAACATTATTCTTATATTCGTAAATGTTAGAATTATAGAATTATAAATGACTAATTAAAATCCATTATGTGACGAATGTTCTTATAACAGTAGTAGAATTGATAATAAAAAAATTGAATTCTGCAAATAGCTTTAATTGAATTTTTTTTCTAATAAAATATAACTTGAAATTCATGCAAGCTTACATATTTTTTATTTAATTTTTTAATCTATGTACTTTTGTTGATTTAATATAATTACTCGAGCAGGTGCTGGCTTTCTTATAAGTATTTATAATCGTTAAAATGTCTTTCTTTATATGTTCATGTTGTAATTAATACTTATTGCATTTGATTTCAATATTTAATCTTAACAATACTAAATTCATTTTAATTATATCGAAGAAATCAACATTATAAATTATTATCAATATTTGTACAAATATAGATCAAGTAATGAATAATAATATCGAGTAACGAATGAAATGAACGAAGAACTTTATTCTAAGATTACTTATTGTGATTATTATTGATATAATTATACAAATATTAATTATAAAAGTTTAACATATATCATTATAGTAGATTTTTTATTTAGACTAATGAATTAAGTTGAATCGAGTCTTAATCGATTTTCATTTGAATTGTAACTATATAATTAATGATACTATTCCAGTTAAATTTATAAAGTAAATTTTAATTTATCGTAAACCCTTGATCCTTTTTTTTTTTTTTTTTACTAAATTCTACATTAACTTATGCTATTGCATTGTATTTATTTGACAATTTACCTTCAATGATTAAATTCGGTATCAATCAGTTATATACAATACAGAATATAATTTACAGAGTATTTTTAACATTAAGAATTGCTTGTGAATTTTAATGAAATTTTGATATTAAAATAATAAATTGCTATGTAATGCATCAGTTATGTAGAATAAATATATTATATCTTGATTTTTTTATTTTATACTAATATAAAATTGTATTATTATTATGTTCCTTCATATTCGCATCACATTTCTATTACATTTCTTTTTAAATAATATCAATAATTACCAGTTTAAATTGATAAAGTAAACGATATATTAATTGAATGTTTTGTTGAACATTAAAAGCGATATCAATTTATTTTCATTTACGATTTCAATGTAATTCAATTCTTGTAGAATAATATAGAATTTGTCTTGAATTAACAGGAAATTGACAATCATATTAAGATACGATGTCTGCAATTATCACAACTAATATTTCTATTGTACTTTAATACGTTACACAGTAGTTATAGAATTATAACTTATACGATTAATATAGTACACGAAAATTTTGTTTTTCAGAAAAAAATTGTTAAATACCATTATTTTTATATTCCTCTTATATGTATATACATATATACATATATAATTATTTTTAAAATCAATGCCCAGTGAGTTGATGATACTGATATTTGAATAATAATAAATCTTTAATAAAGACAATTACTTTTGCTTATAGAGTTATAATAAACTCTCTTCTTAAAAAAAAAACTTTATTTTTTTTCTATTTATCTATTAAATTTTTGTTAATCAATATCGCCTTTACTTATTCTATTTAATATATCATTTCTAAGATCGAATCTTCGTCAACGATTTTATATTATTGATAAATTATATATAATTATATATCATATATGATTTACATTTCTGTATAGATTATGGTATAAAAATAGTCTTAATGTATCGGTTTATAAATTATAAATTATACATTTATAATATAAACAATTGTAAAATAAAAATGTCGACTTTTCATTGGCTATAATCCTTGAGATAATTAGATACTTAAATTTAGCATTTGTCGTTGATTTTTTATGGCATTTTTTTCTCGAAAGTTTGAAATCCCTCATAATTGAATTATACATCTAATATTAATAATATAGTTTAATTATTTTTATATTCGATGATGAGCAAATTTGAATATAACAGAGTTATACAATAATTATAATATTGATAACAATTCTTAAGTATTTTGAAAATATAAAATTCTCCCTAAAATATCATTACTGTTGAGCGTTTAGTGGATATTAAATATTTTATATAATAGTGGTACAAAAATTTAGAGTAAAAATATGAGATTTTTGCATAGACACGGGCGCATATATATATATATATATATATATATAAATAAGTACAATATATTAATATTTGTTAGTTATAAAGTTGCATAATACTGGCAATTATTTCCTAGCTAATTTTAAAATAATTGATTTAATATCAATCGATGGATTAGATATTCCAATCTTTATGCCGATTTAGCAATTAATAATCAGTAAAATTCTAATTGGAGCACAGCTCGCGCAAAATTTTAATGTACATCGGATAGATTATTGGACACAAAAGAAATCAAACACAAATGATAAATGAATGGAAATAAATAAAAAATGTGAATATGCTGACAATTAATATTTCATCATTGAAGATAAATAAATGAAAATATTTAAATGAAAGATGTATTATTCATTAGAATTCCAATGGACGCTTAAAAAGAAAATTACCGTAGTTGTTGATGATGAGCATTCTCAAGTATAAATTAATTAATCGACTTTGATTAAAATCTATAGACGTAAATAAAAAATACATTATGTATTATTTCTATAAATATAAATGGTAATATGCGTTATTGAATGGGCAAAGAGAGAGAGAGAGAGAGAGAGAGAGAAGAGTGTTTATCAAATAATAACAAATAATTTTATTAAACAATTTTTATTTTGAATTTATAAAGTCAATATAACAATTATTTATGTACAAAAAATTATGTGAAAACATTGCGTATCAATAAATTAATAAAGGCTAGATAATTTTGAAGCGCACAAAGTCGTAAGAATACCAGAAATTGGTTTCAGATCGGTGAAGAATAAAGGTTTTATCGTGATGGAGAGACGATAACACTCAGAAATTTGATTTTATTACTTGCTTATCGTTAGAAAGAGACGTCAATAGTCTTTATAATGAATATGGATAAAGAGGGTCCCAAGTAAATTAAAGTGCGCATCATTAATATCGCGTGAATACGAGTGCCTCCAGGATATCTTCGACTGTAATCGGACGAGTCGCCCAATAATTCTACGTACTATTAATAAATGAATCAATGAATAAATAAATAAACGATCGGTCGGTGATGCAGGGACGGAGGGGCTATTAAGCCTCGTTCTCGGCGTCGAGGTGCTGGACCGAAGACACGGTCGGCGTTTCCGGAGGCCACTTGCCCGCCGTTTGAGGAGGTTCTTCGTCGAGCTTGGGTGGATCGGTGACGATAATCGGTCCCAAGAGCTCGGCAGTTGTACCCGGGGCCTCGGTCGTTCCGTTGAGCGCCGCATCGAGCGCGTCCGAAGGCTTGGGAGGCATCAGGTCTGTCGCCGGGATCTCCGTCACCTTCTCACACTGGCGTCCGTGGAAGCCCAAGGGACAAACGCACCTGCGCATGCGTAAAACGAAGAGAGGTCATTAGTAGCTCGGCTCGAGTCTTCAACGGCTCGGCGAGTCGAATCAGCGCCCGATTATCGACAAAGAATTAAGCCCAATATATACGATGCATTTTGAGCCGTCGCGTGACACATTTCTGACGTAGCTCTCTCTCTCTCTCTCTCTCTCTCTCTCTCTCTCTCTCTCTCTCCCCTCCTTTCGCCCAGTTTGCCGAAAGGAAATTTCAGAATGTCG
>NW_011948417.1:8679282-8701939 GCF_000503995.2 Ceratosolen solmsi marchali
TAATTGCGATTGATCGATTGACTTAATTATTTGCAAATTGTGTTGCAAATAGTTAATTTGCGCCAGCATTACGAATCTTCAGGGAAGATTGAGCGAGTGAAATTTGTAAAATAAGCATTTATAATCATCCCACGTGTTATAAGCGGCTATTTTCGCTAAACTCTTTATTTTAATTGAAGAGTATTTTAATTGAAGAGTATTTTAATTGAAATTCTCATTTTTTGTCTTGGCATTGTAGGTCTTTTGTCTTGGTATTGGGAGTTTGCGAGAGGCTATTTGATCGATCGATTTTTTAAAATTTATAATTCACCCGTGTCAAGTGTCGTGATACTGTTTTTAAAAATTCTAGGAGCTTCTTCGTGTAGCTGAGAGAACTATTTGATTTTCGAATTTGATTTTCGAATGCACTTCTTAGTTCCCACCAAATTTGCTTTTGTTTTTGTTTTTCACTCTATAATTACACATGGTCGTACTGTCGACGCGTCAAAATCGTTGAAATTTATTTCTATGCCGATAAAATAGAATTCCGCGAGGTAGGCGATTATACTTTATTCTTAGCTTTCTCTTCCGAAAGACTTGCTCGTCCCATGATCGCGCGGCGTTTTTTATTTAAAAATACAATATCCACCATTGAGCAAGCATAAGCTCCTACGTAAAGCCAAATCCCTTTATATTTGAGTTTCGAGTGGGTAAAGTCCAATGCCGGGCGCAAAATTAAACGAACGAATTAAATGTCGTTAGAGCAGCTCTTTTGGTAAAGCAATTATTCATGAAAAAGTGCCGAAAATTCGATGAAAATGGTAGAATGCAAGCTCCTCGGCAGGAGGATCCCCTTGGAGGAGCGCTCACCTGTAATCGCCGTTGTCGGGAGCGTAGCTGAGGCACGTGGCGCCATTGAGACAGATGCCGGGATGGTCGTCGCAGTAGGTCAGCCGCTGGTCACAGAGCTCACCGGTCCAGCCGGGCTTGCAACGGCACTCCCAAGGCTTCCTGCAGGTGCCGTGGACGCAGCCCGGGTACGGGACGCACTCGGTGCAGTTTGGCCCGGTGTAGCCGACGCGACATCTGCACGAATTTGGCCGGCGACAGCCCCCGTGCTCTCGGCTGCAGCCCGACGAGCAAATCGCTGAGCACCGAGACGATTATTATTGGCTTGAGGCCCTCGTGACTTGTTTTCTTTTTTATCAAGAGCGGCCCATTGATGGATAAGGGATTGTGGATAATGGGATGGGGAGTCGAGTAATGGGACGGTTGGAGGATTTGGTGGGGGGGGGGAGGTGCGGAGGGGATGGGAGGGAGGTATGCGCGGCCGGTTGGGTGGCTGACGTATCGATCCCGTTAGACGTATCGAGAGACCCTCTCGATCAACTTTAACTGTAATTGCGCGGGCGACGAAGCCTGGTAGCCTCGTCTCAAATTCCCGCAAATAATTAATTCAGAGGACATACATATCGAGTCCTTTATTCGTCGCCTGAAAATTTGATAAAAGTACGAGAGGGGTGCCGCGGAGATTCAACGACAAGTCGATTTTACCCGGTTTTCAACTTTAATCGCTCTTTCTGCGTAACACCGACGCGGACGTGCTTATTAAAATTATCGTTTTATTTTGAGCGCTAGAGAATTTTATTTCGAAAACAATGCACCGGCCTGAATGCGCGTGTCGCGGCGCAACGACCACCGGCGCTTTCATTGTTCTACTTCTCTTTCCGCCTATCGCTTTCCTAACATTGTATACCACAATCTTTTTAATTTGCAAGTAAATATGAGAGCCATAAATTATAGTAGCAGATTTTAAGAACTTATTAATTATTTATCGATAAGCTCGGATAAAAAGTACTTTCTAAGATAAAAACTTACTAATAACTAAGGCTATCTCGTAAATGAGGATTCTCCGAATAATAAATCGAGCTCTGCGCTTAGGAAAAAGTATTAGCTTTTGAAAATTTCAATTAGAGTCTTAAAATTTTTATATACTCGTACTACGTTTTTTGTTGGATTGTAGGATATATATATTTGAGAAAAGGTTGGGCAAATTTTATTTCAATCTAAATTGATTCTTAAACAAATCGACAAATCTCAATCTTAATGCAAACTTTCAGCGTGAAATTTCAAAATAATATAAATAAAGTATAAAAATTAGTTTTTATAACAAATTTCATCTCTCGTCATTTCGCTTCATTTTTACCATTAAATACAATTTCTCAATAGCAAATAATTAATTCTTCATATAAAAAAATTGCTCAATTATCAACTGTCGGTATCGTTTATATATATATATATATCATATTTATTAGCAAAACTATAAATTACGTGATTTTTTTTTTCTATTTGTTTTTTTTTTTTTTAAAATTTTACTTCCTTAAAATAATTTTTCATTTCTCTCTCTCTCTCTCTCTCTCTCTCTCTCTCTCTCTCTCTCCCTCTTTTAAATAATAATTAATTTTAATTTTTTAAAACTTAGTTAATAATTTATAAGGTTTGAATGGACTTATCAAAAAATCTTTTGTCTTGTATAATGTAACTCGATCCAATGCTCACACCTAAAGTTATTCTGAGAAACGTATATTCCTTGTGTTTTTATTAAGATGATAAAGTAGATATAGATTTAAAGGTGGCGAATGATGCAACGGTCAGACTTATCAGAATAAAAATCTGTCTGCGAATGACAAATGATTAAGCAAAAATTAAAAAATGAAAGCCTGAAAGTATTTTAACACATGAAAAAATATAGCAGAAGTATAAAGGGGTAGGTATATAAATAAATTGATAGACATACAGATAGTTAGATAGATAGATAGATAAATGGAGGGGTAGAGAGAGAGAGAGAGAGAGAGAGAGAGAGAGAGAGAGAGAGAGCGCGCGAGAGACAGATAGATAGTGAGAATGAAAAAATAATAGCTATCTCAAAAATGTCTGCGATAATTCATTTTTAAAAGTTATTCTTTTTTGGAATAAGCAATACCGATTCCACTTCAGAATAGACAAAAGCAATAAAAAAAATTAACTTCTCGGGGTCGCTAAATATCTTGTATATACCTATATTTATTATAAAATTTATAATTCAATAATCACCCTAAATGAAGCAACAAATTGAAAAAAGGGAATATTTTACACGATAAACGGAGGGGTGCAATTTACGAATAAATTAGACTACTTACGTGTCGAGCACAAAAATCCTGTCCAACCTGGGTCACAACGGCACTCGAGAGGACCGTGGCAAGTTCCATGCACGCATCCTGGAAGGACCGCACATTGCTTACACATTGGTCCCTGCCACCCAAGTCGACATCTGTATAAAAATACACGAAATGTATAAAGTCCTTCGACAGATACAAATTTCTTGAAGTTAATAATAAAACAATGCAAGTATCTAATTTTATAGGACGGTATTACAAAAGTTAATGAAACTGTTTAAATCACGGTTACGTATAATGTGTGATTAAAACAATTAAAAAAATTTTAAATAAAATTAAAAAAAAAAAAAAAAAAAAAAGATGCTGTGAACCATTAGATTAATTTAGTTTTTTAAATGATTTGTTTTTCATTATAAAGCAAAATTTGTAAAATATATTAAATTACCTTATAATAGCTTTAAAACCTATTGGGATTGTTTTGAAAAATCTGATTAGCGCTGTAATGACAAATGGAAGGAAAATGTCCCGCTATTTTTAAATTAACTTACATTCCTCATACTGACTTTTGAATTTTTCCATAAAATTGAGGGGAAATTTGTTTAACAATTCTATTATTAAATATAGAAAATTATTCAGATAGTATAGTATACCGATTGATCGATATTAAGAGTATAGACCATTTTTTTTTTTTTTTTTTTTCATTAATTCATTATATTTATGAAATTTTATCACATAAGTTAAATATTTTAATATCGAATTCCAGTGTGCGTTTTTTCTATTGTATTCGTATAACTTGAGTTTTAAAACCACGTAGACATGTAAGGCTGAACCACATAATTAATTTCGTGATTGCATATAAGTTTTTCAAAAGTCTACCTGCATTCGCCGGGTTTCTCGCAATACCCTTGACTCGGATTGCAATCCAAATGGCAGATCGGCTCGTTACAGAAGAGACCCTTCCATCCAAAATCACAGGCACACTCGAAGCTCACGTTACACCTGAAAAATCGTCGATACATTAACCATCCGACAAATTTTAACGTACACGTTGAGCCCATCCATTCTCGTGTGGTATTGTTGAGTTTATGGGGTTGTAGTGAAAGGCAATTGGGAAAATCAATTTTCAAAGTTCTGGTCACGATTGTGCGTTGCGCTGCTTTGAAAAGAATGACGAAACAGGATCCACCTCGGACATTGACAACCTGAGCCCCAGCAAAGCCGAGCGGATATCACGAAAGCGAGCGAGTGAAAGCGAATACGGCTGTCGCGAATACTAAAGGTGCCGCTATTTTTCTCTGCCCAAAGTTTTATTTGCTTTTTATTAGAATACGACAATCGAAGAGCGATACCATTGCTACTGATACCTTCGACAGGATAACATCCCAGTACAGTATTTTTAACATACGACATTAGAGGAGCAGAAAATCTACAAAATCATTAGTGTACAACTTAAGCGTAGACTAAATTTTATTTAACAAAAGCAATTTACAATGATTGTAAAATGGCACTTTTAATTGTATTTTATAATTATCACTATCCCATCGAGAGCTATGAAAAATGTGTATTCTCGGCAGTTTACATTCCATTATACTTCAAACAATATTTACTCAATTTCATCAATTTAATCAATTACAATAATTAATCAAGCAATTAATATTTTTACATTTGAAAAAAACTAATAAATAATATTTATAATAATAAAAAACAATTAATTTAACTTTTATTCTGTCGTTATTGAAATTAAATAATATATATTAATAAATCTTCATTAATAATTCATTAAAACTCTATTTGTAATGCTCTTTGGATGGAATTCAAAGCTATCCTTTACCTTTTTTACATTTGTATTTTACTCTATTCAATATAATTAAATAACTATCAACAAGATACGTGTTATGTATCAATTATAGGATATGATAAAGATAATATTACATCATCTGTAATATTTTATAAACGTCGTAATGAGATGAATGGGGTATATAATGATTTTAAATATTAATTATAAATGGCGAGATTATAAGCACACAAAACTTTTTAAAAATAAGCGGCTTACGGGTATTGCTATTCAATTTTTTAGCCTCGAATTGGCAAAAATCAATTATAATGAACGTCGAAAGGTTTGTTTGTAGAGTCATCATGGTGACGGTGAAACTTAATGAAATGCGCGCTATTCTACTGGTGCATTGGATTTAGGTTATACGAGCTCTTTTGGAAAATGAAAGCTCGACAGTTACAAATATTAAAAGCTAACAAATGTGCTCTTACTTTAAAGTGCAATGATTGAAATAAATATAATATTCGAATGAACATTATATATCTCGGTAAAAGGTCGTTTTGTAATCGAAACAAATATAAATATATACAAATTCTTTCATTTTAAAATATCGAGTTTGTTAAAAAATTTTATTGTGAACTAAATGAAAAATATACTTTCTCTAATGTTCGGTATACTACAATTTAATGATTAAAAAGAGATTTTGAAATGATTTTGAAATATAATTTTATTCAATGATTGATCAGATATTTTTAATGGTTTGTTTAAAAAAAATCAATTAACTTAATAAATTTAATGTTTCCGAATTAATATGCAGTACTCTATAAAAAAAAATCACAGTATAAACAAATTGAATAAATATTCAAGAATCATTGAATGAGGTACATTTACTGCTATTAAAATTCTATAATCATTATAAAAAATTAATGCTTTCCATTTGTTATATAGTATGATAATTATTATACTTCGTCATTAATAGTTATACAATGTTAAGCATAATTATTTATTTAAAAAATTGCTTTTATAGCGCTTCATAACGATATTTAAAGGACGTGAAACATTAGTTGATAATAAGAATGCATTAATACAATTATAATAGAGGAAACATGTTATAATAGAAGAATTTACAAATCAAACAAACGCTTCAGAGAAACAATGCGAGATGAATTTGCGAATAATGTGCTCATAGTGAACAGCTTAATTACCTTACAATTATTGCTCTTAAAACAACCAAAAAGATGCTAAAATTTACATAAATAAACGAACATAAATCATTAAAGAATCTAAGACACGCTATCCAATTTTTAAAATCTTTCTGTAAAATACCTGCCATGCTGACAACCAGGTAGAGCAACGCATTTATCGCACAATTCACCGTAGAACCCAAGCTTGCAGCGACATTCTCCCGGTCTCCTGCAATATCCTTGAAGAGGGTCGCATCCTTTCCGACAAATTGGTACGTCGCAAAGGTCTCCGGTCCACCCTAATTTAGACCAATGATTCATTTTAAATAAAGAAAAATGGGTATTTTAACTACATCGTTATATCTATTCTCGGTATTACGTAAATCTATGAATACTAGACAAGGGTATATAAATTTTATTTATTTAGCCGATGTTGCTTTAAATTATTTAAATTTTTTAATAGATGGACGTTTATGTTAATGAAAATCAATTATTTGCCAATATGTAAGTAAATGTAAAGGAAGCAATTAATTAATGGCATATTGGATGTCGACAAAAATTAAACAAATATTTTATGAATTTTATGAAAACAATGAAAGTTATGAAGAATTAATTAGTGCGTAAGTAACAAAAAAAAAAATTCCTATACAAAGTGCGAATAGAATATATGCTCTCTAACACCCAAAAACTTATAATAATAATAATAATAATAATAATAATAATAATAATAATAATAATAATAATAATAATAATAATAATAATAAAAAGTATTTTGTAAGTTATATAATTATAAATGTATTACCTGGTAAGCATTTGACTTCCCCTGCCTCGTCACAAACATAGTGAGAGCTTGGATGTTGCGTTGCTGGTATTTCGCATGCTTGCTTTTTCCACTTTGGAACATATCTTTGATAACGAAATGTAAGCTATTAATATTTTATTTACTTTAAATACTCATGTTTTATAAGAAATGCAATTAAAAGTCCAATATCTAATATATTTATTCTTAGATATATTATTTATCTGAATAATATAAACCGGGGGACGAATTGGTTATATTTGTATTTATATAAAATATAATATTAAAATTATATGTAACATTAACAAAATTAAATATTTGGCAATGAATAAAGCAAAGAAATTAGAATTAAACGAGAGGCGTTTTCAGTATATATGTAAACCAGTTTTGTCTGTCGAAGGACAAGAAACCGTACTCTTTTTTATCTTCTTTTTATTATATTTATTACATCTATATTTATTGTATACTGATAGTTTTTCTTCAATATCAGATCCAATAAATTGCTATGTGTAGTATATAATTACCATTTCAGAAAACTAAATTCGAATATTATTTTCTGCACTTAGCAACACTCCAATATCACATACTCTAGATAATAAAAAGCACTTGATTTAATTAAGTTCTTAATATACTTAAATCGCAAATTTATTTCTCATTATAATCTTTATATAGAGGCCAAATTGTTGAATCATTTATGAAAATATATTTAACAATAGAAATAAAAAAAAAATAACAATCATGGATATTTTTGAGTTTTACAATAAATTTTCTTAAAACGATCTTCTCCATTATAATTAAATTACTTGAGAAAAAAATAAAATAAAATAAATAAATCAATAAATAAAAATTATTATTCCGCATTATAATATTAGAATAATTAAAATGTTTTAATGTATAATTAAAATTTTTCAATGAAAACCAATTACTATTCGTCGTTATATTTTATCTACGATTAATTTAACATTAATTTAATAACATTTTCGACAAAATTATATTGTGCTTAAAATATTTAAAGCCCATTAGTGCATACAAAAACAATTAATATCTTTGAAGAAAATAATAACTGTCGTCTTAAAATGACATAATATTTTACAATATCGTTTATTTAACTGTCAATTTTAATTAAAATCCATTATTTGTTTTGATTCTCAGTCGTATGAACGTAATATTGATGGACCACGTCATACAATAGACATTGTGATTTATCAAAATAATTCATAATTGATCGATCTAATTTCAATAACAGTAGATTAAAAATGTAAATGTTGAGTATCGATTGTAATTTAAATTTAATTATATTGAAATTTACGACTGATAAGTTAATCTTAGAAATACTTCGTTACAAATATTACAAATATTCAATAAATTATACGATTTACGATTCGACTTCTATTTCTTGGTTTATACCTTTAATCGTACTTATTTTCTTATATTTTTATCTTCACGCGTTAACTGTTGATTTTGACATTGATATCAATATTATTGCAATAAGAATATTTGTAAAGCGTCATTTTTGGAGATTTTCAGCGAAATTATGTATATTTTCTCTACCATTGTGTTACATTCTGATAATTTGGATTAATGTTCAGCCTCGAAGTCAATCGATCGAATCAAATTAAATGTGCAGTAGTGATTAATCTGAAATTATCATCGTTATAGAGAATAATACATTATTCAATTGAGTTACAATTTTTCACTATATAATTTTCAAATCTATATAATTTTTAATTTCATATAATCTTTTCTATTCTATTCTGGGATGACCCAGACTATTTAATATAACATGATTCGTGAAAGACTCGATTATTATTATTTTTTCTTGTACACGGCTATTTAACAATTACAATATATAGTTGAAAATTTTGAAATATCTTTTTCTTTAACAATATTTCTTATTTTATTTTAAACTATCAACTTCACTGCATTGTCGAATTTTAATGGAAATTTTATAAAATTACTTGATCATATTAATGCAATTTTTTATGCTATAAATCATGCATAAATATATATTACGAAGCTTTCAAACTTCGTTCACTATTTATAATTTATAATTGCATTTTCAAATAATAAGTCAGAAAAAAGTATTCAATTTTCAATTTTTAGTACACGATGAATGTAAGCACCGCTTTGGAAATGATTAATTTTCGGTAGTTTTACTTGGCACAGTAATATATGGGCATATGGATTTATACATTGGCAGCTTGAAATGCAACTGGAAAAATGGAAATTATCAAAATAGCACGAAAAAGCTTTTCTTATAATTTCTCAAAATGCACACTAAAATTTGGATATATTTAATTGACAAGTTAATTGATAAGTATAAATGTTAGCAACTCGTAATTATTAGTAAATCGAGCGTTAAGGATTAATAAATGAATAGCGAATGAGTTGGTCATGTAACATCGCGTTTAAAAGCATTTGTCAATGCATCAGCGCATAGGTATGAGTTTTTTTTTGGAAAAACAACAAAAAAGAAAGAAAAAAAGAGAAAAGTGCTGGTGAAAGCTTGGAAAGCCGAAGGACGGATGAAAAAATGTTAAAGGCAGGAGAAAAAGAGACAGTAGCCCATGGATTTGCATTGTCTTTGCTCCGAGTTTGCCTTCCGAGTTCTCTCGTGCTTTTATCAAATGGTATGATTTACAGGAGCCGAGACCTTTCCTCGCTGTCACTTTTATGGAAGGCTTGCCCGAGTCTCCTTCCACCGGAGTGCCGGAGTGCTACATCCATTGAGCGGATAGCAGCACTCGGACGTGGCTTAAGGAGTCCAGGGACTTCGGGACACTGACCTGGGTCCGATGGATAATCCGAGGGGTAGTTGTAGGAGGACGAGAGCCGCGCTCGGCTTTAGCTGCCAGGATGCCGTGCGCAACTGCGCGGGACCCAGGCAGACGGCGAGGAGAAGCGCAATCATGTCGACTCCGTATCTTCCTAGTTGGGACGAGACTGCGCGTACTCGTCGTCGGCCACGGCCACGACGATGCGGGATAACGGGATCCGGCCCCGACCGACACTGCCTTTTTCGAGGTCACGGCACACTTTTGCGAGCGTGTTAAAGCCATGCCAACTACTGATACAGACAGACAGACAGACAGACAGACAGACAGACAGACTGACTGACTGACTAACTGATTGAAAGAAGGAGTGATAGAGAGAGAGAGAGAGAGAGAGAGAGAGATAGTGGAGCTGGTGCCTCGGGCATGTGTTGCGTGCGGCGTACGGCGTGCGACGTGCGGCGTGCGTGCATAAACGTATTGTATGTCGCGATTACGTACGTGTCAGTTCGTATCACTCGCTCTTTGCTCGCCTGTACCGAGCGTCGTCCACTGTAAGTTCAATGCACCGGCAATGCGCAACGAGTCTACTAGGAGGATTCGCCGTAAGCGCGGGCTGGCGGACGGGAGGAGGGGCACAAGGTGTAAGCGGAGCGTTAGCTTAAAAAGTAAGAGAAGCGGAGAATAAAAGGGAGATAAAAATAAAGACGCTGAAAGAATAGCACGAAAACGCATTTGGCGGATGGGGCTGGGGATGGTGATTGGGGTTGAGCGTTGGTTGGCTGACGGGGGGTAGGTGAGCGGGAAGGGAAGAAATATGTACGAGCAAAAGGAGCTAAGCCAGGAGATAGAGAAAAACCACGGAAGAAGAGATACGGAGTGACAAAAAAGGTGAGAGAAAGGAGGAGAAGGTCGAGAGGTAGAAAGAAGTTGAGGAGAAAGAGGGACAGATACTTGGCAATGTGAAAGCGTTCACTTTTAAAGGTGCAAATCGAGTAGTCGGTAAAGTTATTTATCCGCAATTAATGCTATCACTTATTAACGAAAACTACTTATATTAAAGGCACATTTTATTGTTTTTAATTGGCGACGTTAAGAAAGTACTTTAAAGAAAAAGTTAATCGAAATTTCTAACTCTGACGTTTACGACCGTGGATTTTGATGCGCTTTCAGTTTTTACTCCAATCTAAATCTACTTATCGACTCTATAAATCTCTCGAGCTTTAGTCTTATGAAAGAAATTATAATATAAAAAATTATTTTGTGCATCTACCAATTGACGCAAAAGAAAAGAAGAAGAAAAAAGAAGAAAAACTAAGAAAAAAAAGGGGGAAAAAAAGAAAAATAGAAAACGGGAAAATAATTAAAAAATAATATTTTTAATGCTTAAACTGTGGACTTTTTTTTCTGATATTAATACGGACGAAACGCGGTACTCGCCATCAACTACTATGCTACAACTTGATAGGCTAATGTAAATTTTCAGTTACATATGTATCCATAAAATATTTGTAGGATTAGCGACAGTCGTAAGTTTGTAAGTATTTATCTTAGAGATAATCCTTTATTTCAATAAGCATAATGAAAGTAAAAAACATCAGCTCCAGACTATTGCTACTACAAGTGAAAATGTCGATGGATTGTAAATTTATAAATGATTTCAAACAAAGTGGTTAAGAAGATCAATATTTCCTAGACTATCCCACTGCCATCGTCAGAATAGAGTTTTAAATTAAGTTAAATTTCTTCTTCCAATCGAGAAACAGTTAATAATGAATAATAGAAATTATATAGAATACACACAAATTTTAAGTATTTGACTTTCATTATTATGAATAACATTTAAGAAGAGAATCTATTGTTTTTTTTTCTATCGTTTGTGAAAATGCGATGAATTCATATCTTCTAGATATAAGACATTTTTTTTATACTATTAGTCATGCTAGCTAATGCTTGATTATTGATTATTGAATAATTTTACGCGTTATCTTGACGAAATAAATCCTTAGCTAAAATAACAATAACAATTTCTAATCATTTATTTTTATTTTCTTCTTATAAACTTAAATAACACTTTGAACACATTTGTAAAGTGAAAAAGTATATAACCTATCAACGAGTTAAAATATCAATTGATATGTCTGATATTAACTATTATTAATGCTAACATAAATTAAACTAACCATTATAGATTTGCTGCTGCTTTAAGCCATTTTCTCATTAAATTATCTCATAGGGTTTTATTACCCATACGACTTAAATATCAAATGTAAATGTAAGTAAATTATACTATTAGAAATAATCTTAATAAATGCGTTACCTGCAATATTCTTTTAATGAACAAGCACCAATAAATTCTCTAACTGTTATAATTGTAAGATTATATCTTAGCTTTTTTTTTCCATTATTGGAGTAGCATTGATAGATAATCTAGAGTACTTGAAAATTATTTTAAGATCGATATCACTATTCAAATATTTTAACGATGTTTCTAACAAACGGGATCTCAGATTCACAATGGGATCCGTAACTGCATTTCGAAAGTTCACGGAAGTACGTGAATATTACGAGGTTGATTTATTTCACTGATACTTGTCATTCGTTTAAAACTCTTTGCCGCGCTCTGATTTTAGCCGCTAAAGATTTTATGCGCTTTTTATGCCCTTACAAGTGATTTAAAAAAATAAATAAATAAATAAAAAATGCAGATTCTTCGACACAGCGCTCGACTCGACATTGCAAATTGATAAAATTGGCATTTTTATCAATGGTATTACCCGCGACGACAATCGCTTCGTTCGCAATCCTAATCCATTTGCAGATAAATGCAGATAGGCTAGCCCTTTGGCAATTAACCTACCTATAAATTACGCACAGAAATCAATTTGAAATCAGCGTTCCTTTGTACAAGAGTGCCGATAGATTAAATAATACGTTGGCCTTATTATAATCGTATGCATATCATCTCTAGTGGCGCAAAGATCTGGTATTACTTACAGCTAACGATCCTCCCCACAAACATAGAGTGCTCGTAGCTAGTGTAAAGCTTATAACGAGCGGCTTACGCTAATAATTCGCAACCGATGTCACCGACAAGTCCCGTACTAAGCAAAGTAACATAAACGCTTACACGTCATTTCCGGGTAAACTAGGAAACGTAACGCCGAACGACTTAGCAGGATCGATTCTTCGACTCTAAGACCTTAGGCATCTTTCATACTCATCGATTTTCCACTGTTAACTCGGTGCATTACGCCATGTATACATAAGTAGTTAACGAGCATTGACTTGGAGGCCAGCATGAAAAATACGATGATGCGCATGAAGAGTGACGTTAATGCTGGCGGACAATTACTTGCCGGGCACTTCTGATTGTCCCAGATGAAACGTCCATTAGCCGCCGCCGCCGCCACCCCACACCACCCCACCCCACCCCCCCTGGTACGAGCGAGCGAGCGAGATCCCGAAGGAGTTAGAGGCTTAGGCTGCTATTGTCGAAGCTCCGTATGAGAATAATACGTAGTTAGACTGTGGTACGCCAATCAGCATTTAGAAATTAAATGTCTGCTATTACTTTCAAATAAAGACCTTTGCAAACAACCAAACCTTATGTAATTTTATACGAGACTCTAATGCGCTTACGAAAGCTGCCCTAATAACGCGAACCGATAACGTCGTCGAGTCATAAGTAAACATTAGGCATTCTGTCTATTCAACATTCTGCTCCTAGGCCTTTACATAAAAATCTATCAAACTAACTCTATCAAACTTAAGAATCTAATTAATTTACAAGTTCAGATGTATATACATACATATATATATATATATATATATATATATATATATATATATATAGAGAGAGAGAGAGAGAGAGAGAGCTAGAGATCTTTCGAATACCATGCTCGAGCGTGTCGCTCAACCTTTCAGAAGGATCACGGATTAGTGAGCCATCAATAATCCAAGTGATTGGATAGATTTTTGTTTGCCGCGAGTGGCGCTCGAAGACCATATGAATGGTATCTTCGAGTCCTTATCGCATAGACGGTTTCTCAAGAGCTGGAAGGCACGCGGGAGCCTCTCAGCATATTTTTTCAAAGACCTCAAAAAATTATTCTCATAAATTTATTTTGTGAGATGAAAAACTCAAGATAATTCTGCCTTACAAGATGGTTATTGTGAATAAAATATTATAATGTAATGTATATAGGAATGGGACTTGGTAAGATTTTCTTGGAAGATACAGAAATTGTAAATATTAATACATCTATTCCATTAAATTAGTCCTTCCACTAAATTACTTCCTAATAATCAATTTCTATTCAAGCCTTAAGTGAGAGTATCGGGCAATTAAAAAGAAAACCAAAACAATATATATATATATATATATATATCGATTAATAATATTTTCTACGCTAGATCACTAACAAACGTCGAATGTTTATTAAAAAAATGCACAAACACGGTGAATCGAGTAAAAAGTAGACGTTACAAATTTCTCCAAAACAACTTTTGTTCTCGACATTTTTAAAAATTAAATTTACAAATTAAGAAGGTCAGGCTGGCTTAACATTTTACGAATGAAATTTTATTGATTATTATTGTATAAACCTTACATTTTACACATTGGCGACCACAAAACACACAAAATATTAGTCTTTAAAATGAAAACAGGTTAGAAAGCATCTCGACCACTCGATCAAATATCTCGCGAGACGAGTATTCAAAATTCGCAAAAAGGAAGATTTGAAATTCCTCGTAGGTACGAGATCATAAGTGCTTTAGAAGAATGAGTGGTACTTTTGTCTCCATTTCATATATTAACATGAATGGGATCGAATATACATTTTTCTTTTTTTTAAATTTATTTCTTTCTTTTATTTATTTCTTATTTCTATAGTTTTTAATTAAATTGGAATAATGATCTTTCATTGTTTACTTAACTATTAATCAACTTTAAACATTATTAAGAATACAGATGCAGTAGAACAAAATGTCTATTATTAAAAATTATTTTTAAATTAAATATTTTTATATGCATCCTTATAATTTTATTGTAATTTTATTTAAAATTGTTTATTATTATTATTTTTTTTTTGTCTTTGTTTGTAACATTATCATTATTAAACTGTAAATATATAAAATTAAACGAGGATACGTCTTACAATGACGCATTATAATAAATAACAAAATATTTCTACCAAAAGAACCAGAATAAAAAAAACATTTTTAAACTTTATGTAAGAGTGCAAGAGTTTATGTGGCGACGATTTAGGAGAAAATGGCGTGAAACGTCTACTAGATAAGACATTTAAATAAAATGCGATAGAATGGAGATTTATGATAAAGAAGACGACAATGTTCTTAATATAGCTAGTTTGCGAAGATTAAGATGTAAATAAATGTATTAATTTTTATTATTTTCATAGCGCTATACTTTGCTCTTTATTTATGCCAATTATTTATTAATAAGCATAAATGTAAATGAGACCATAAAGGTAAGATATGATATATTGTATAATAGTGGAATACGAGGTGGTTTGATTTTAATTTAACATGATATATTTCGTATAATATTAGGAAGAAATAATGAAGTGTATGTGAAATCTATAGAAAATAGCGGATATTCTATAAAATTTATTATCTTTCAATGCTATAGCATAAACTAGATAATAGTCGTAATCTTACAACTTTAAACTAAAATAGAATTTCTTCATATATGTGTCATTGTGCACGCGGAGCATTATAGAAAAAAGAATAACTAGAGAATTTTTCTTTTTTGTTTTATAGTATCCATTGTAAGGGGTCCGAGCCTCCTCCCTCGCTCTACATACAATATAGCGAATATTTGTGCATTAAAAAACGCGAAATTGCTTATAAAGCATTCAGCTGATCAACCGACAGCTTCTCCTCGTAATTCGCGCGCGTATCTCTCATAAATTATTATACAATTTTATATTGTGTATATATAGACGTGAGTGCGTGCGTGTGTATTGTGTCGGGCCTACGAATCCAATGGCACAACACTGAGTGGTCGGTCTCGAGTCCCTGTGGATCGTTGACGGGGAAAGGAACGAAGATTAATGCCTCGGTGAGCTGGCCCGTGTCCGTGAAAATCAGGGAAAAGTACAAGTTGTCGAAGGGGTGCGCGAGACTAATTACCTGCGGGGTGTCTAATGATTTTTTCGGGGCGACCGCCAAGAGAGTCGAGCCGCTCGCCGGACGTGAGGCATTACGTCTTGCCGGATTTCACGTAAGTTCCAGGGCTCAATTCCCGACGCATTAGTACGTGCTAATGCACCGGGTTCCCATGGCGAGCGTGTCCTTTTCTTTTTCGGGCTTTTTTTTCGTCTCGCTCGCTCTTGCCGCTGCTCTTGAAAACTTAATTTCTTTTTCTGAATAGGACCGACGTCGTTTTTGTTGAGCCCAATTGTTCGGGGGCGCTCTTTATTCGTATTTTTACGAGGTCTTTGACTACGTGATCAACAGCCAAATATTAAGTAGGTTATCGTAATTACTGCGGGACTAATTCACCATTGAATGATTAGTCGACTCCTTTCGTGCCGAGACCTGTGCAGTATTCATTTTCACCTCCCCCCCCTCTCTCTCTCTCTCTCTCTCTCTCTCTCTCTCTCGCGAACGTACGGCGGACAATAACCAATGAAATTAATTACGTTAAGTAGCTAGAGTAGCCCGCAGAGGATAAAATTATGGTAATTTTTTTGCTTTTTTTTTTAAAAAGAACTCGTTTTAATCAATGCGTTATGCACATACATTAATGGCCAATTCCAACAAGAAGCACTTATTAAAATAAATCCATTAAAACAAAAGCAACGCGTCAATTTCGTTAAATCTTTATTGATGATATGTGTAATTATTTGGTGTAATAAATAAATATTAAGTGGCCGAGTTAAATTGATCAAAAGCTAAAGAGTGCTTTATTGATCTCATAGGATTTACAATTTGTGTGTGTGTGTGTGCGCGCGCGCGCGTGTGTGTGGACCAAGGTGAAGCGAATAGAATAGACAATCGAAACTATATAATTCACATATAGGTTTTATTAAATTGTCTAGTAATATTTACAGGGTTCGATATTATTTACAAATAAATACAATCGTTTTGGGCGCGCGACATAATCAAGTCTCATGCGCTCCTCCTTACCAATAGGAACTCTCGTACAGTCTGTTCGTTGCAGCTTGAGCAAGTCGCACGGTCAATAATAGTAATTACAAAAATATTATACAAATTGTATGAATTACAAAACTAATTGTGTCTTATGTGTGCGCGTATGCAATAAATGATTTCAGAATGTTCACTCGAGTGTTCGTGTTAAAATTAATATTTGTGTCGAGGTTGATGAGCGAAGAGGATCTTGTGTAAAAGTTGCGTGTAAAGTGAATGGAGCATCATTGTGTCGTGTCCTTTTCTTTTTAAGATTATGGCATTTTGGTGAAACTGTAACACGTATCCCTCCATACATCGCTTATACAGATAAAAATATAACTTTTTACAATGACATATAGATACAAAGTCTGGCGCCGACGGTTTAAAATACAATTGATTATTCTAAGCGGTATTATAATTATTACAGATACAATAAAAGAGTGAATTCCTAAGATGTTTAGGAATAATAATCGCCGATGTAAGCAATAAAACTGGCCCTTGATGATCATATGGGTAGTAATCGTATCAGCATCCATCCCCGAGTTTCCTCGTTCTGTCAGAGCACCATACAATCTTAAATTTAAAACTACGTAATCTCTTAGAGCTCCGAATAGGTGTATTCGTTGGCGTAGGCTCGCACTGTGTTGGAACCCGAGCCATGGATAACTCGATTACGAACTCGTAATCGATAACGTCGATTGGCATTTGATCGCCCAATCGGTCAGCCTCCAATAAATCCCAAGTCGGAAGAAACTCCGTTTACTCTATGCTTCTCTTCTATCCTCCTCTCCCATGACGATCATCATACCTCTTCCTCGGGCTCGACCTCCTTGCCCTTCCTCAAAAGCTTGACAATGATAATGATGCATACGATGATGGCCGCGCACATGCTGGCAGCAAGGAAGGCCCAGGGGTAAATGTTTTCGAAGTTTTTTTTAATCCTGTGTACCTGAATGGAGCTCGGCCTTGTATCGACTTCAATGGGGAAACTTCCCGGTCCCTCGTTCGAGGCAATTCTTACTAAATACTTAGTTCCGGGCAGAAGACTGATTTGCGCGAAATCCGAATCGGCTACCTGATTGCCCATGAGACCGCCGGTTTCGGGTTCCCAAGATACCACGAAGGACTCTTTGGCCACTTGGGTTTGCTTCCTCTCGTCCTCGCTGTCAACGGTGGACGGCTCCGAGTTCTCATCAATCTGGTGGCTCTCGTGATCCTTCCTACGGAAGAAGAACCTTCGGAACACCTCCTCCGGTATCGCCTGATCCTCGTCCTGGTTTCGCCATTCGAGCACCTTCTCACCGTACTTTTCGAGGAAGAACTGGCGCACTCTGTCGTTGAATCTCTTTTGCTCCAGCACCTGCTGGTGCTTCAATTGGCTATCAACGTCGCGCCATGATATAGTCGCCTCGAATAGCGGGCCTTCCTTCAGCGAGTCCAAGGTCGGCATCCATTCCTCCCAGCTGTAGTGGGTTACCCCGCCGTCCTCCACGACCGCCACTATCCACTCGTCTTGGCGTAGGGAGCTCGGCGTCCGTATTCCCGGATAGTAATCGAAGACCTTCCATTCCTGGCGAATCTTACGCATGAGAATGGCAACGTCGTTCTTGGTAAGGGAGACCGGGGCCCGATGAGGCGCCGGCAGCATCGACGGCAGGTACTGCTCGACCACCTGACCCTTCCGGTACTCGCAGGCCGTCTTGCACGATGGGCACTGTTGACAGACAAAGGGGATTTTTCACGTTAGTTAAGTGCTCGTACACTCGAGTCCCGCCAACTGCCCTACGTAGTGAGAACTTTATGAGTTGCGGGAATTTTCAAGTGCTTAGGAAGTCGACGACGAGTATTCTCGCCGGGCGCTCATAAACTGCCTGGTCAGTCGCATTAACGAGCAAGGACGACACACGGCGGCGACTCTCGCTGAATAGAGATGCGAGTGCCGTGGACATTGTTACATAACTTCAGACGCTCGGATAAGCTCGGATAAGCTCGGATAAGCACTTTCGCGCGAGCGAGCTTATTCGAACATAGCGACTGCGCGGTCTTCGTCAATACGATAAGCGAGTTGTCGTCGTCGTTGTCGTCCTTTTATTTTACGACGCGATTAAGACGCGGAAAGTTAAATTATTTTGACGAAATAATAAGGGCTTTTTAAAATGTTATCGGCTACGCGCAGGGGTCAATTCATAGCCCATAACGGAGAAAATAATTGGCGCTAAAGTACGTCTAATAAACTTTTAATCCCAAGTTAAAGATATCACTACATAAATTGAGTAATTCCATTGAGTCCGCCGAGCGGCGCGATTAGCGGTGTGAGAAAACGAATACTCGAGAGCGCCGGCACGTATAAAAGGAATGCTTATTGAGGATTTCGATCCAAGGCGGCGGCTGAATAAGTTATTTAGGCCGTAAATAAATAATTAGCGCCGACGCTATCCGGATACGCGAGAAAGAAACAGCGATTACTAAACGGCATTGCCCGATCGTTCACGAAAAGCTCTTTATATACCGTAAGCGGCGTTGGTCGTTTAGATATATGCGATCGGTGATAGGACGTGCGCGCTTGTATTATAGCCTCCGCCGAATAATTTTAGTGTCCCATTCACGACATAGAGTATTCCTTTAAGGTGCAGCCCCCGGCTAATTAACGAGCCTCAAAAACTCGAAAATTCCAACTCGGTATTTGGGGTGGAGGGAGGGGGGGGGGTCCGACGATGGCGGGGGCGCGCCACCGGGGGGGGGGGGTCCGACGATGGCGGCGGCGCACCACCACAGCCAAACAAGTGGGTGTACTACGCCCGCGTGAGCTTATCTTGGCGTAGAGAGGACGAGCGTGTTTTGCTCGTAATTTTTACGGTGTACGGTGTGTATAAGCCGTAAGATAAGATTTACGTCCTTAAGGTGGCTGACACAACAGCGAGCAACGCGTGTTGCATCTTCTTTCTCTTTTCATAAATCGTTGGTCCGCTTTTACGTTTACTTCTCATCGCGTCTAGCGTGTCGTGCGCATGTGCACGTGTACGTGCGTGCGTGCGTGCGTGCGTGTGTGTATGCGCTAGCGGCTCGCGAGCGAGCGAGCGAGCGAACGAACGAACGAACGAACGAACGAACGCGCTCCTAAATATTTGAGGAGCGAGATCTTTATCGCGCGGCTGCTGTAGTAGGAGAAGAAGAGAGGAGAGTAACGAAACGGGGAACAACGATGACTCTCTTTTCTTCGTAGCTCGCCGAGTTGGGTGCGGGTGAATAAGGAGCCGAGATGCCGGGGGCACTTCTCTTCTGCTTTTTCTTCTTCATCTACTTCTGCTTCGCCTGCTTCTTATTCTTCTTCTGCTTCTCTTCCTTCTTCTTCTTCTTCTTCTTCTTCTTCGTCTTCCCCCTTTTTATTCTCTTTATTTTTATTTCGTTTGTTTGTTTGTTCATCTGAAAAGGCGAGGGCACAGCGATATACGTGTATCTTCGGACTTTCGACGTGTATGTGGCATGAGTGCGAGGAAGGGATGGGGGTGTACTCGAGCGTCGGACGTGCATTGTTAAAACGGAGACTTTGTTGCGGGGGTTTCAGGAAAGACATAAACGAATTCGCGTATACTGATTTACGATGTAAAGTATCGATTAGCGTAATAGTGAGAGCGGAAGATGATACTACTGGTGTTTTACAAATCTAGCGATCCGAAGGCGATAGAGCTAATTGATGGCGCTCCCTTGGCTACATAAATGAACAATGACTTTATTTTCAAAAATTAAGTAGCTCGAGGAGTAGTTAGTGATTGTTGTCTACATTCGAATGGTCGAACTTCTTAATTCACGGGTAATTTGGATTTAAACGATAATAATCGAATTCACGGCATCGCTAAGCCATTGTGTAATAAATTATCCGTCTAGACAGTAATAAAGATTATTCTATGTCTGAGGATAGTTACGTAGATCATAGTGCGCACGTACGTAATTTTCTCGGATGCAATGTGCCCATAATTAAGCTAAGAAAGAGCACGTTTTAACGAAATTTTTCGGCAATAAATTTCAAGAGCCGTCACTTTGCATTGTATGGCCATTGAGGGAGAAAAAGATCGAGCCACCAGTGCGTTCGAGGAAATATCTCGAGCAGCGGCAAAGAAGATCAATATCGAACAAACGTACGAAAAATAATCGAGCGACCCTAACACGGCCGGGAAAGTGAGACTCGTGAGGGCTCTTCTTCCCAAAATCCTCTCTCGCTCTCGCTCGGTCCAACTTTTCTTTCTTTGAAAGCGTTCCTAAGCAGCCGCGGACTTCTGTTCATCTTTCCATGAAAATCGGCAGGTAGTCGTTGCCGCCACCGCCGCCGCCACTGCCATCGCCTCCGCTGCCTCCGCTGCCTCCGCTGCCACCGACGCCACCGACGCCATCGTCCTCGCTTTCCCTCGGTGAGCGAGCGAATCGCTCGTGTTGTTGTTGCATCGTGGGGCGCGTTCCTACAAGATGGATAGGCCAAGTCGAAGCGCGCCTCTTCTTCTCCAGCTTTTTCTCCGTCCCTTTCGGCGCCCTTCCTTTTATGAAACCGTCGTGGGATCCCAACCAGAGAGACGCGAACCAGGAATTTTCTCGCGGTCCAGCGATTTTTCAAGCGGTGCACGGACAAACGTATCCAACATTATCCTATGCCCTAGTCTCGCGACCGAATATCTCAGAATCGGGGAAATCGAGAGGACGAGCGTATCGCGCCTTCACGGGATAATCGATCGACGTTGCTTCCATTTTCCGCTGTATGCATTTTAATTTAGTCCGGGTCAACTTGATGGATGGATGATGGTATGGCGGCTATAGCTTTGTTTTCTTACGCTCGAAAACTGGAGCTGCCCGGATAAGATCGTTTTTAATACCGAGGAGCGCGAGTAATTGTAGCGATCTCACATGGATGATTTATTTACGAGTGTTCAACAGCACGAAACTAGTCCAACGTAAATAAATCATTATTTGTTCAAGTGCAAAACTTGTTGCGTTCTGTCGAATCCAGTGTGGCTCGATTTCGATTTAATCCGGCACTCGGTCGACAACTATGTGATGTGAGCCGTTTTAGGATGAGAACGGTAGGTTATCTTCGTCAATCCTCAGCGGAGTAACGAATTCTCCCCGCGTTACTCTTATTGCATTCAACTTCCTCGAAAATATTCATTTTCTTTATTAGGAAAAGTGAGTAGTTGAATGCTGATGCCCGTTGAGCGTCCAGTCTACTTTTTATTTTCTATCATAATGAAAGGTCTGAATAAAAGGACCGAGATAACCATTGAAATGAAAATATTGTTTAAAATCATTTAAAAGCCATTACTTCAAAACCATTTCATTCAATAAAATGCTATTCTTACAAATTTACTAATTAATTACTTAATATCCAAGTAATGTAATATAAAAGCATTAGCCATCTAATTAAATAGATGCATAATAATAATAAAAAAAAAAAAAAAAAAAAAAAAAAAAAAAAAAAAAAAAAAAAGGAAACTGGAGGGTAAATATTGAAAAAAAATTCTTTCACTATAATACCGCAATATAGCATGGTTATTCGATAAATAAGAGAAAAAGTAAAAGAAAAGAAAACATGATAATTATAAGTGCAATGGCAGAGAGATTCGAAAATGCCTACAGTACTAAACATAAAATATGGAGTATAAGAAGGAATAATTAATTTGACACTACATTGTACAGCTAACAAATTTCTCGATAAATCGACAAGAAATTGACTAGTAGTTTTAAACATTTTAAACAACTTCTCATTAATATCATGTCTACGTGGCGGTTACGTGCTGTGGAGAGAAGAAAAAAAATATTTATTGCCCGAAAAGAGTTAGTTGTTACAC
>NW_011948417.1:8701949-8703842 GCF_000503995.2 Ceratosolen solmsi marchali
AAAGAGTGCGAGGGGCCGAGCGATTACTGGTACGCGAGTCACAATAAATCATGCGCCGTCTAAACATATTTTTCTGCTCGATTAACCGAGATAAATCTCGGTCGCGAGTCGCCGCCTTGCGTCCCGACAAGAAAGAGTCGATGGACGGGGAAGAAAAATCGATGGTAAGAGCAGAGGCCATGTAAATTTCGATGTCCCTTTCCTTCCCTTTGTGTGTTAACTCATACCGCCTCTGTTGCATAATCAATATATCCATCGGGCTTACAGAGCTCAACGTGCGATTATAAATAAGGAATTAATTATGCCGGTGTGCGAGTCGAACGTCACACATTGTCAAGCATCCGCTCGCGCTATGCGTTGATTTTCCAGTAAACTGCTCGAGTGGATAGGGGAATGGGACTGGGAAGGGGATTTGGGGGGGGAGGGCGTGTAAATAGAGCACTGTGCTTTCCCATTATTCACAAAACAAAACTCCAGACTATTCGTATCACAAATTGGTATTATTATTACAGTGAACGACTAAGTGGCGTAAGAGGGTGGGGTCGGGGTGAATTAAAAGCATTAAAATTCCGGCCGTTAATGCGATGCTTCGATGCTGTCACTCAATTCCATTTCAGACGTACAAAATGCGTTATGCCTGTATCTCGAACACTGACACGACGACTACATTTTCCGAAGTACGAGCCGACACGGAGACCATCGCGATTTCTAAATGCGATCATCGACATTCCCGAGGCAATTCGAATTTACGAGAAGGAAGAAGGAGAGAGATGGGAAGAGGAGGGACGTCGATCGGATAACTCGGAGAAAAGGTTGGCCAGACAGCGGTTCGCTTCCTCGTGAGTGACCGCTGGTTAAAGTAATTCGGCAACAAAGCGAGAAAGAAGCACTCGGAGCGTTACCGATTTCCAGTGAAAAACGAAATAAAGGCAAGAAGAAAGCCCACGCTAGAGGATCCAATTCCCCGTTGCGCGCGGCTCGCCTCGGCTGAGTAGCGGCGCAACCGAAGAGGCAGATGAAAAGAGAGACAGAGAAAGGGCGTCTGGTATTCTTACCTGCTTGTACTCGTAGTCGTCGCAGCTAGCGGAGCCTCTCGTCGAGGCGGTCGCTTGTTGCTGCGCCGCTGCCGCCGTCGCCTTCCAATTGCCGATACCGCCCCACTGCCGCTCCAGGGACTCGCAATGCTGCCAACACTGAAAGCAAAGGAGAAGGCGAGACGCCGAATTTAGCGGGGGCTCATTATGCCGTAGAACGCTTCTCTCTTAGGCCCTTTGTCCTACAATTTTTACAAAGAGCAAAGAGATTCGGAGGGAGAGGGTATGTAAGTGAATGTGTATTATACGTGTTGCTAAAAGGGAAGAAATGAGCACGTGGTGCAGGCAGCAGCGAATCGAATGTTTCTGATGCCAACGGGAAGGAGGAATACCACACGCGCGCACGTGCGTGTGTATAAAAGTTTGGGTGCAAAAAGATGCCGAGTAAGTGAGACACGAGAGGTTGTGGGGGGCGGAGGGGGGGGGGGAGAGAGAATGAATCGGAGGTACGAAGATCGAAAGGAAGAAATTTTAGAGAGCGAACGAAAGAAGCGCGAGAAGTGGAAGGAATAAAATGGACAGAGGGAGAGGGGGGAGTATCAGATGCGTAGAGAGTACGATGCTGAGAGAGACAGAAAGGGAGGAAGGAGGCACAGTATCTGTTGTGCCTGAAACAGGTTGGAGGCTAATTCGAATCCTTCCCGCCATCTTCTCTTCTCTTTGCGCGCACGCTGTTTCTCTTAGTTGTTATTTTCATATTTATTGAGGTATGATGAGAGAGAGAGAGAGAGAGAGAGAGAGAGAGAGAGAGAGAGAGAGAGAGAGAGAGAGAGAGAGAGAGAGAGAGGGGGGGGGGGGG
>NW_011948417.1:8705393-8708358 GCF_000503995.2 Ceratosolen solmsi marchali
ATATATATATATATATATATATATATATATATATATTGCATTACGCATTAATAGTCGCCTCTATCTATAAAAACAATATTAATTTAAAATTACTTTAATTAAAATTAAATTAAAGCTTTTTACTGATAACAATTATATCATATAATTTTACGTATAATCGGGCTAGAAATTAGTTTGCGTGGGCATTTATTTTACATTAAAAATCTATGAAGAAGTAACATTGCTATTTTTCATCGCAATATTACATTCCTAACCATAAATAAACTATATCTAACCATAAAAATCTAATTAACCCAATCGTATCGATGTAAGAATCACTTGGTTTACCATTTACTAGGCTCGTTTACATAATGCTCTAATGTAGTAAGAAAATAAAAATAAAAGAGGGCACATTTCTTTTCTGCCATTTTCTCCGAAAATTTTCTTTTTCTGTCCTGACAGTAGTCGCATTTCAGTTCGTGTAATGCGAAACGAAAATGTACGTCGATTTCCCTTTAGAGTTCTTCAAGCATGTATTTCGATCCCAAAAGAGGAAATAGGAAGAATCAAATGGAATGAAAACCCTTATCAATCGTGAAAATATGTAAAATATTTTTTCGATAGTATAGATGTAAAACAATAACGGAGAGGACAAATCATTATGCATATTGCTTATTAATTTTGGTCTATAAATTTTTATATTTCCGATATCATTTGATATATTCGATATCATTCCGCTTCATTTGAGCAATTGCAATAAAGTTTGTAAGCTTTTTTAAGTTTCATTAAATGTTTCTAAATGCATCTTTTATTGATAGAAAACAAACGAAATGATATTCAGCAAATGGTAATTAAAAAAAATCATTTTCTAAAATTAAAATGGATCATAAATTACGGCGCAATTCCTTTTGGGAACAAAACTATTGAAATAATCTCATAATACAAAATGAAAGGAGAGAGATCGAGAAAAATAAAGAAAGCAAAAAAAGAATAAAATAAAATCAAGAAGATGAATACTAATGCTTGTTTATTTCATATTTTTTACTTGCATCATTTTATTTCTTAAATTGCTTTGTTTTTAATCTCGTTCCACTAAGCGTATCCTTAAGACTGTGCAATGACAGATTATTTCAGGGGAACTAAAAATAGCTATAGCGTAATTAAAATAATTAAATGACACTGCGGGCAGCAATAAATCTCCTAAACAAAGCATTTAAATATTATTTGAGAACAAAACCAATGTGCTGCAAACAGATTTCACCGGCATTTAGAAAGGAAAAAAGCAGACTCCGTGCCTACATAAGACAAAGAGGGAAGCCAGAGAGAAAAATAGAGAGCGAGAAAGGGAAGGAAAGAAGTGGAAAGAAAGTGAGAGGGAGAGTATCGGCTGATTTACGAGCTGCGATATTCAGTTATCGATGGCGTGTTAGTTCCCCCCCCCCTCTCGCTCTCTCTCTCTCTCTCTCTCTCTCTCTCTCTCTCTCTCTCTGCCTTACTCCCTAGCACATAAAGGGGAAAATAACACTGTGTACGCGAGAGGCACGTGAGTATTCGAAGCTGCGCGGTGTGCGATAACATCGGATTAACGACGGTTGACGTTGCAACGCGTGATCGAGTCTCGATGCCTGCGATTGGTAAATAATTATGTTCGAAAATATTCTCCCCCACCCATGTCTTATATGTGAGAATCGCTGGCTACTCGTTACGCTTTTCCCTGCACTGAATTGCTTATGAATATCCATCTCGTTAACAACCCTATTGGCGACAAATTTCGAAGTTGATTAGTGGCAGCTTCGCTTTGTGCCTTCTTTCGACCTTGGCTGCACCCTTCTTGTATTTATTCTTTTTAGCCGAGATGAAAATTACAGACGCATACGATACTCCAGTCAGAGAGAGAGAGAGAGAGAGAGAGAGAGAGAGAGGCTGATTATTCGAACGGGCAAAGGTTGCGTATGTATCCCTTGCAAGTCAACTTTTCGTTTACGAGGAGCGTCGATCAATCGGTGATTATAGGCTCAAGGCCCGAGACTATTAAGCAAAATGGTTAGCGGAGCTTGTAGAGCTGAGTTTATCGATGGATATTAATGCCGATGTTAATTACTTACGCATAGTTAAGGCTTTAAGACGTAGATGCTCATTAATTATTAATTCTCCCTATCTGCATTGCTGTGTAAATACGTAAATAAAGATGGGAGCAGCCAGCGAGGGTCTCTATCCGAAAATCTACCGTCATCTATAAAACATACGAGGAGCCCCGAGTGAAAAACATCCAATAGAAGCGATAATAAGGCAACCAACCTGACTCGAATGCCCCCGCCTCGCCTCGCCCCGCCCCCCTTCTTCAATATATACGCCACCAGCGAGCGTCTTGCGTTTCGTCGATCATCTGCATTTATTAACGTCATTATCGGCGTCGTCATCATCCTAGCTCTGCTCGCGGCTCATCCTTATTAAATCGAGTCAGAAAAGGGAAGGGGAAAATTGAGCGAGGACAACGATGAGACTGTCACGGTCGTCGACGATCTTTTAGTTCTAATGTACCGATGCACAGAAGAAAATAAAGTGATTTCTTAGTTGTGTTGCCGTGGCTGTAATGGTGCAGCATCGTGAATTCGATTCGTGCATTTAATCGTAGCTGGGCCTCAAATCCATTATGTTCCACGTGAATTACTAATCGAGACGTAAAAATTGTACTGTGACACTAACGATCTGAGATATACGAGTGCACACATACATACTCATTTACATGTGGTCACCGATGCGCGGATAGATTTCGATGGAGGCGTACCGAAAATCCGTACACACACACACATGTTCCGCGTAACTACGTAAACCGTATGCCTAATTGTCTAGTCGAGTGTGTTGGAGTTGTCGTTAAAGTCGTTTGTATGTAAAATGTACGTAAATGTTATTTCTCGAATTCGACAAATTGTTTGTACGTACGTTCATCGAGTGTTGGGTGAATCTCTGGAGAAAAATTGAACGT
>NW_011948417.1:8713158-8719453 GCF_000503995.2 Ceratosolen solmsi marchali
TGGGAGGGGGAGGGGGAGGGGGGACAAGCCCACATAGCTTACCTAAATTGACGTAAAAAAAAGTCAATGGCACTTCAAATACCTAATAATTTTCGAAACTACTAAAACGCACCTCCAGCTCGAATCCCCGACGACTTGGGCTATTTAATTTACGAGCACGGCGACATGAGAAAATGAATATCTCTTTTCTTTACAGTTAGGGCGAATTACGACTTTGGGAATACCGTAATGGCTTGACGCTTAACCTTACACTTCCAAGGTCTAGATTTCGCGGTAGTTAAAAAAAAAAAATGAAAGGGGTGGGGGTAAATTTTCATAACGACGGTGCGAGAATGCACCAATTAGCTTAAAATAACCAAATTTTTTTCTTTTTCTTTTTCTTTTTTCATGGTTCGCAACTGTCGAGACGGTCCGTGCTAGCGCTCAAATTTCCATGAATCGGCGGCTACCCGCGGCAACGGAACTTCCAGCATAAATTTGAATGGATCAGAAGACTGCCGTTCTTATTGTACTCTCGCTTATCTGCATAATAATAATATTTCGACGGCAGTGATGCAGAGCGGGAGGCGCAATTCAAATTACTTGGCAAACGCGAGTGGGGACCGATAAATAAAGGAATGCTCCCACCCATTGATGGTATCGGTGGAGGGGGTAGGGGGGAGGGGGATACGATGGACATCGCACACGCTGAAACCAATCGATTTTCCGGAATTTAATGTGACCCGCCGCTCCTCTCGATACATGACTCGCGCGTGTGCCACCATAATAATGCGTCTCCGCACGCGGCACACCCGCACCCTCGCGTACTTACTCGCCCTTGCACTGCGTACTTACATGTGCACACGCGCACACTAAATGAGCAACGCCCTCGTCGTTCCTTTAATCGCGGGTCCCATCTGCTCTCCTCGCGCAGCATCACCACCGCCGCAGCCGCCGTTGCTGCTCCCCTCTTCCGCTTCTCGACGGGAAAAGAGGAGCCGCACGATGAAGCAGAACAGCTTCTGTCCCCCTTTATTCGGCTCTATTGCATTTCTACCCTCTCTCCTACGACGCACCCCGACTAACGTTTCGATCTTGGCTCCCGTATGCGTGCGTATTCGCGACGATGATTTCCACCAAACCGAATTTACTCCCTCACCCACCCACCCAACCTGATCACTTTATAATTTAATCGTCACACGATCAAACTTGTGCATGACTCCTAGTACTTAGCACGCGCGTGACGAAATCCAAGCGAAAACGTGCAAATTAGCGTCCAATTTGTTTGTGGACTAGATGCGTCGGATGTAAATACTTGCGTTGTAAACTACGTCTAATAACATATCAGTCGTACTATAATTAACTATTCTCGGAAAATTGCCGCAATTGAAATAACCGATGAAAAATTGTATGTATTCATTTCAATAGAATTTCGAATAATTCATGTTTAGTCAGTTTTTTTTATTGTTATGGGCCAGGTGCAGCAGCTGGCTGATATTCGCTTTTCCTTATACACTGTCACGAATCGGAATTATTCGGATTATGTTACGAATCGGTGGGGTTCTAAAACATTGTATCCTTCACAGTGATCTTCTCTTTGTTGTTACGGTTGCAACGTGGCCACGAGACGAAGAGGAAACGCGATGAGATTTATCAATTCAGACGTTCAGCGTCGTTTCAATCTTTCTGAAGCTAGTCCAGCTTGTCGACTCTGTAATTATCTTACGTGTTAAAATTTTTCTTTAAAAATCTCCCAATAGCTTGTCAATATTATGACGAATTAAAAAAAAAAAAAAAAAAAAAAAAAAAAAAAAAAAAAAAAACTAAGAATGTAGGATTAATAACTGGAACATTGAAATTTGAATGATTGTTTTTTTAAATAATAATAAATTCGTGTTAGTTAATATTCCCATCGAAAGGAGCTCGCTAGTTTTATAAATAAAGGCAATTTTCCCGGAACTTTACAACAATATAAATGCCAGAAAACGCGACTTTTTACGTGCGCCACGTTTAACCTTCAAAAGCCATAAAACTTGTATACAAACACGTTCGTCTCGTTCGTTTAAATTCACCGAAGACTGGCCGCTTATGACTCGCGGACAAACACTAGAAGCACATAACATAAAAAAGCCAAACACCACCGTGAAAATGGAGCCTTATATCTCCCTCCCCCTCTCAGCGCCACCGCCACCCTATCGACGTAAACGAAAAATGCATTCGCCTGGACTTCTTCATACGGCGCGCAGCGTCATCATCGGACGCTAAGCCTTGCGCATTCGCAATACCCCAGAGTAACATTAATCGGAAAAAGAACTAAGAGAGGTAAGAAGAGGATGAAAAGCCCCTTCCACAACTCCCGCCCGGCCCCGCCCCGCCACGCCACCACATCACGGCGTATAGCTAGCAAAGAAATAACGAGCGGCGCGGGACGTTCGTAATAACGGCGAAAAGAAAAGAGAGACGACTCGCGCGAGATACGGTCGTCTCGACGCGGGTGCGCTTTAATGCAGCGTAATTGCGAACGATCTAGTTGTAGAGTGTTATCGCGCACATGGGAACGGTAACGTGACTCCGAGGTCCCTCGTCGGCCGTCGCGCGGTCCTCGACAGTAGAGGCGGGAGATGAAGGGAGAGAGATTTATCGCCACATCGTCGACTATCTTCTCCGACCCCCCTTCTTCCCCAGAGCCGTCCACCTACCCATCCACCCACTTACCCATCTCCACTCGCGACACTTTTTATTTTTCTTGGATTTCCAAAGATCGTTCGAAGCGACCGGTATTTATCGTAATGCGCATTGATAAATACGAGGGCTGGTAGCACGATTATTCGAAAATTTTCTTCCGGTTCATTTGCATATTCACCGCTTGATTTGCTCATTGTGTGGTGGATCATAATAGAGGAATCCCAATGTGCAAATTCTACATGCAAATATCGTTAACGTAGGTGTTTTTAACCGGGGATTAAATTTGAAAGATTCGATGTAACGTAAAAGTAGAAACATTTGTCCGCAGTTCTTGGGAAAGATGTGAAAGAGGAAGGCAGCCGCTCGGACCTTCCCACGACAATGGCATTGTACGCCAGCCTAATTAAGGCTAAATTAATTAATGAAGGACAATAAAGCTTTTCCCTGTAACTTCCTTTCGGCAAATTATATATTCCGTCTAACCAAAATGACTTCATAGCTGTCGAGGCGGATTTAAGCTAATTCCGTCGTTATAACATACAAAGCTAAGAAGTCATATAAGAAGAACAAAGGGACAATGTATAAAACAATTTTGAAGATAAATACTTTGACAAGCGCGCACAAAGGCAAATAAATTTCATGGTAACGTAGTTGATGCGACAGCCCGTGCCCAAGGAGTCTACATAACTCCCCTTCCTCCTCCTTCCTCCTTTTCGAGCCACTCGTACCGGCCACCCCAGTCCTCCACCACGAAATACGAAGGATAATGAAGCGGCCAACAATACCCGTTTAATTTGGCAGGCCAGACTCCGTACCGCCCCCTTCTTTTTACAACGTTAGTCACTTGCGCGCGTTTATCCATATGCACGTACGTCTCGCTGAAATTACACTACACCGGTTGATTTTAGAGTACGCGTTATCGAATAATCTGAACATTATTGCCGCGACTTTGATTGAGCGATTTGTTACCACCAAGCGCGAATCACGAGTGATTAATGGCCGCCAACTTATTATTATTCTATGTCTCCAGCTCATTTAACTTAACCCACCCCACCCTACCCCACCGCACCCGCCTATCCCGTCATCCTCCTCCACTTCGCTTCACCTTACTCCCTCCTTACTTCCATTTGCGAAAAAATGAGCGTTTATATAATCGAGAATTATAACGGATGAATAACATTCGCAATAACGCGCTTACTTTTACCTGCTTACTTTCTTCGAGAATACATATCCAAGTGCCATATTTATTGGACCTATTGGTCGCGCAAGAGAGCGAAAAAGTTTTCATGTTGAATGCTAACTTAACACGTCGGGTAAGTCAAGATTTCCAAGATCGTGTTTTAAAAGTAAATATGTAGTCCTGTTGATTGAAAGGGATCGTGTAATTTTAAGTGCATTTATATTTAAATTTAACATTATATAAAATACTTTTTCGATGCTTTCACGGAACCCGTTTCGTAGTATAAAGAAAGGCTCGTGCGTCTACGGAGATTAAAACGCTTCAATAAATTTACGAATGCTCACTTAACATTTTATCTTTTTAACGAGCATTTAGAAATTCTATCTCATCGCTATCGCTACCTATAACTATTCTCTAAGAGTATATTTACTTAATCGAACGATTGTTATTTAGAGCTAAAACGTTAGAATAAATTATCTTTCGAAATTTCATTCCCACCGTCAATATTCAGCAAGACGCGCACATTTATTACTCTAAAACGTGGAAAAATTATACTTCAATTCGTTATTTATTTCGATACCACTACTACACGCTCACGATCGGCGTACACGAAGTATTCAAAATTAGTATTCATCTAACAGAAATGTAGCCTTGAAAGTTTGCTCACGGTTGTTATGATACAGCCAGTGACAAAAGTTTCGAAATAATCGCAGATTTTGTGGCCAACCAAGTCCGTTGCTGGCAATTTCCGGAGGACGTATCATTGCCGTCCGCAAAGCCTTTTGTCGTCTGCACCTTCGATGAAAAAAAAAAAGAAAAAAAAACCTTATACGTATATTTTTTCGTCAAGTGTTGCGCAACTTAATTCCGTTCTCGTAATGACAGTTCTCTCACTCCTCTCCACCAAAGAAATAAACAACCACGCACTCGCGTCGGAACCTTTAATTAAAAAGTCTCGTCCCTCTCGATTTTTTCTCTCCAAAACTTTCGCCGACTTCTTTTATCGTATGCTCCGAGAAGCGACAGAAGAGAAGACATTAGGGGACGAACGGCTAGCAAACGAGATAGATAGATAGATAGATAGATAGAGATAGAGATAGGGATAGAGAGAGAGAGAGAGAGAGAGAGAGAGAGAGAGAGAGAGAGAGAGAGAGAGTGAGTGAGTGAGTGAGAGAGACGGTGGAAAGGAGGGGAGGAGGGGGAGAGTATTCTAGACCTAGTGAGTCGGGCCCCGGAATCATAAATCTCTTTTTTGGGACGCCGAGCGACTTGCCGAGCCTTGCTGAAGAGACGAGACAAGGCACGGTGGCGAGGTGAAATCATTCTTTAACGGACTAACGAACTGCCCAAACTTACGATTGTGGTAAGATCCAATCCCATAGCATCACGAGGGGTTCGATAACCAACTACTAGCTTTCATTTTTTTTTCTCGCTTAAAATCATGGGGATTTCACTTTAACCCGCAGCGCTTCTAGCGACCAGCCTACGTTATTCTTCCTTGGCCTTTTAATTGACGCTCGAACGTTACTTAGAACTACATTAACTATAACCTGTTTCGAGAAATCAAAAAGATAAATAACGTAAACAAGGTCAGATGCTGGCGCTGCATTATTTTTTACGATTAATAAAATTCACGTCCCGACGTAGATTTATAAAGGCGGCGTTAATGCCTCTGCCTTAAGCCGCGAAGCAATTTCAAATTTGTAGTATTAAATAATAGCAAAAATGTAACGCTTAAATTAATTTTTAATCGCGTATGTGCATTCGTTCGCAAATGCCGATATGCTGTATCGTTTTATTTTGTTTTTTGTTTTATTATTATTATTTTTTTTTTTTTTTTTTTTTTTTTAATGTAAATTCAGAACCCTTACAAATATCAACGGAGAATGATGGAAAATTTGCCAATAATCTTTGAGCTTTTTATCCAATGGCATTATTCAACGTAAATTAATGTAGTTGCATCAAATTGTAACAGGCTCGACGATTTATTAATTTACGTTAGCACTTTTCAATTAAACGTTACTTTGCCTTTATTTTATTGAACAAGGAGCACGCAGCGCCTTCAACCGCTAAGAGATTTTGAATATAAATTGATGGCATAGCCTCGAAAAGTCACTGCATAACCATTTTCTTTAACTCCTGAATTTAATTATAATTGAAGTATTTTATTTATTTTTTTTTTAATTCTTGTTTTTATTTATTTATTTATTCATGTATTTATTTATTTATTTATTTATTTTTTTTTTTTTTTTTTTTTTTTTTTTTTTTTTTGAAAAAATATTTTTTTTTTTTTTTTTTTTTGCTGAAAGACTATTTTGCAACGTATAAAGCGTGCTCTTTTTCCATTAGGGTATGCCATAATTAAAGTAATTGAGGATATGGACAGCGAGGTAGATTGCAATAAGAGAAGAGAAAAAAAGAGCGACAGACGGTGCGAGGAGCGGCGAGGGG
>NW_011948417.1:8719692-8727134 GCF_000503995.2 Ceratosolen solmsi marchali
AGTGGCGAGACGAGAGGTATAAGGATGGGAATTGTAGAAACATAATGCAAGTGTAATTCGAACTCTCCAACTAGTCCGAGGTAATTGTAAGAACATGAAAAACATAATAAAGCGCATATTGGATAAATAGAGCGAGCGAGCACTCGACCCTTTCCTGAGCCTTTCCTCGAGTCTGTGTTAATTGAAAAAGATCGTGGCCATCGCACGCAGACCATCGAGCCGAGCAAGTAACATCGTCTACCGGATGATGCGTGGAAAAGATCGAGACTCGCCCGCCACTAGGAACTTTGTATGGGGCACTCACTTCGTTACAGCCGGTCTCTCCGTGTCGCCACCACTCGCAGGAGCCGTCGATGCTGTGCTTCTTGAGACACTGGGACCTGCACTGGGCGACCCTGACGATCGGGCCGAGGTCGAAGCTCGCGCCGGAGGACACTGCGACCGCGCACACCGCGGCCACCGCGAGCACGAGCCTCATCGTCGACGACATCTCGCACCGCACTATCTTTCCTTCCTCTGGCACAACAGAACTGCGCGCGTCCTCTCCGCGGTCACGCTCCACACCACTCGCTCGGTTCTCCTCCGTTCCCCCCGCTGCTCGACGTAAAATGCCGCGTCTGCGAGAGCAATTGAGCGAGCGCCGCGGGGAAGGGAAAGACGCTCGAACGAGCGACAAGGAGATTGAAATTGTTTTTGAGTGTGTGTGTGTGTGAGAGAGAGAGAGAGAGAGAGAGAGAATGATAAATAGTGAGAAAGGGAGAAAGGAAGGGATGGAGAGTAGCGTAATTTAAGACGTGCGCAACCCTCGAAAATTTCGAGACGACTGTGACCCTTCGGGGTTTAGGACCTTCGTTATATAGCCGCGCATTCCCCCACCCCGGCGGCCCGACCTCCGAGAGCAGTCCGAGTCGGTCGGATTTTCGTCCCCCACTCCCTCGTCATCGCTATACTCCGGCGGCGTGCGCGTCGAGGAGGCTCCGCTTCGTGCACCCGCGGTGGTCGCTCGCTCTTTTCTCTCTTCTTCTTCGGAGCCGACCTTACAGCCGAGAGGAGAGCATCCCTTGTAATTACCCGTTTGTCCCTTCGTCCCCCCGTCCTCACCGCACCATCATTCCCTCGTGGCATATGGTCAATTGCAAACGAGAGAAAGAGAGAGGGTGTATGCGTGTGTGCGTGTGTGCGTGCGTGAGGGCGGGAGGAAGGGAGGCAGGGAATAGAAGAGAACTAACTCTAGCAGGCTTATTTTCTTACAAATTACTTTTCTCTCTCTCGCTGTCTCTCTCTCTCTCTCTCTCTCTCTCTCTCTCTCCTCTCTCTCGCTCTCTCAATCTCAATCCTAATCTATAATGACTCTCATTCGATTTCCATTGGTGAAACGCCCGTGTTTTTAATTGATGAATCGTTGCGAAGTAGTGTAGTTGCGAGTATCTAAATGGCAGTTGCAAATTTTTCAAACTTCATAAAGCTCACTAAATACTTTCCGCTTGATAATCATAGCATATTTTTAATTTGTCCACATGAAAGGTAAAAGCGGCGTTACATAAATTGTGTCAGGGAAATAAAAGTTGAACTGCAAAGGCAAATCGTCCCAATGAAGTATCATTTTGTTTCACTGGGCGAGCGAGGCCGTGGCGATTTGCCAAAGTCGCATCCACTCTCTCTCGCTCTTATTGCAGCAGTAGGGGCTGATCCATGGCTCCCTTTATTACATTGTAGTTGTCGAAACTACGAGGCCATTCTAATGCTGCAGATTTTCACGTCGAATGGGGATGGGAAGTAGCTTTGGGAATGCCACGTAGGACCGGTGCGCGCCTCGTCGTACACATTTCGGGAAAATTACTTTTTCATTCCGACCTCACCGACTATGACGCAGACTTATAATTGAATTTGAAAATAGGATTAGGGTAAAATTGTTTTCCTTCCTTGCTCTAAGCACCGAACGAAACTTTAAAACGAATTAAGCGCAACTCGGACTTTTCGTTCATTTCCAAGAAGGGACAAATAAGCCGAGTAACTAATTTTAATTATCTTTTTTTTTTTTTTTAATCATCTTGTAACAATGGATTCTTGTTTATGTACAGTGGAAAAAATAATGTTATATACGTAGTCGTTCATTTTTTAAGCAATTACATGAATTCGAGAAAGTCTTGTTCATAGATCTAAAAATATTATAAATAATTATAAAAGAATATCTAAATCTAAAAATAAAATCAATTATTTATCGACTAATACAGCATGTAACTAATTTATTTATATATACATATATGTGTGTGCGTGCGTGTGTGTACATATGTATATACAATTTGCATATATATACATAAAATGTTGTATATTTTATTTCTAATATCGATTCTTCCAAACTCCACAGATTAAAAAAAAAAATGAATATTGTATTCAACGATTTGTATCAATAGAAGTCTTATAATTTGTAATTCTAAAGTATAAATAAGTTAAGACGCATTTCGTCACAGTTTAACGTACTGTGACAACATACGCCGGAGGATTATAAATTTATCACAGTATATTCAGTATGTTGAGGTAAATCGATACTTGTTTTGACGAGAGTCATCGACGTTATTCTATAACGTATAAAACGGAAATATTGCAAAAGTTTATTAAATAAATAGATTACAGAAACGTTCGAGTAGTTTGAAACAATAATTAATTGTTTCGTTTATTAATAGCCTTCCAGAATTATTGATCCTTTACTTAAAATATTTGATAATTGTTTTACTAATTTAAATAGAATTATGCTTATGATTGGATGTGCCTGTAAATAGATATGTAGCGAATTTATGGATGCGCACCCTTAGAAATAATTTGCTAGCATTTCTCAAATTCTATGACTACACGTTTATTGCTCTAGTTTAGTACTATATAAGCATATACACATATATCTACATATATATTATAATTATCTATAATAATAATGATAATTAATTAATCAATTAATCAATCAATTTATTTAAGTGAAAGCTGATACTTGTATCCCATATGTTTGCGTTGTTTATCAAAAGAGATGAAAGTTGATAGCTTGAGTAGCACACATCCTTCGCATTTCGGGAACAACGTTCCAGTGACAGTCGAAATTTTGAAGAAACATTTTGAAGAAATGACGGAAGAGGGATGTGCCGAAAGGAACATGTATATGTAACACGCAAGACGTCCCGACTCCTTATTTCCAAATCCTTTTGGCAAACGCCCGCAAACCGGGCCACGATCTCTCACCGCCCATTTCCTCACCCGCAGACGCGATACACATTTCAGAGCAACAATAACAAAAGACGTTTGAAGGGTGCACACAGGCCAAAAAAACAAGCAAACAGACCGATAGCCGGAAACTCTTGTTTCACGCCGCGTATTACGAGGCTCGTAAGAGAATCGAGTCGGGAAAGCCCCCGTTGATTAGCCGTCCCGCCCTTGCCACGACCTATCGGGAATAATACCTACCACCGGATGTACGAGTACAGGAAAAGTGGATAACCGCTCGAGTTCTCTTGAAGTGAGCGATCGGCATCACTACTAACGCGAATTTCAGTGCCTTCCACCCCGGTGGATTATGAATGGGCTGATATCGCTCGCTGTTTACGAGCATCGTCGTCGATAAGATCGAACTGTCCCCTTAACGATTCATCTCGACTGCCCAGCTCCGATGAACGACATTATAAAACTTTGTCGTTATAATATTGTGTACTTAATGCACTCCCGTTACGATCATATCTCGAAATCGTATGCTGTTTGTTGTCCATTAAGTGATCGTATTACGCGAAGATTTTTTTAACGGGAAACGTGTACATCATTACAAAGCGATTCGTTCCCTGCATTGGTTATCTATTTTTCAAGAGAACTGTCGCGCTATTTTCCATTCTATTGTATATGATATTTAGTTTCATGCACGCCTACGCGCATTAATACGGAATATATACATATATATATATATATATATATATATATACATATATATATTTTTATCAATTGTTTTGAAGGAAAAATTAGTTTGACGGTTTTCGCGTATAGGAGTGCTATGCATTCCATTATACTGTTAAACCATATTTTTCGATGACAAGCAAATAAATGTAATTACAATATACGTTACGCGTTCCATCTACCGAACGTTTTATACTTAATTACGTTCATTATTTCATGACATTTTATAGATATTTTAAAACGCTATTTATCAGACTTTTACGCCTATTCTTTAACGAAACTCTGTTATTTCCGAGCACATCGTTCATAATCCTTATAAATGTAATGAAATTGATCTACTTTGACCATTTATCCCTCATCGCATATTCCAACGATTCCGGCGCATTATGAGAAACGAATGGAAAATAAAACCAAGCAAGAAAAGTATTACCGAATGCTTGCTTACCGCCGCTCGCAAAAGCTAATATTTCACACTACGACTCGGACAAGACGAATGAATATTATTATTACGGTCCTTTGGCAAATGAATTACTTCACTCAACGCCGCGCTACAATGTTTACACTCGGTAGGCGCGGCCCACATGTTGAACTAGCGACATGAAATATTAAAGAAATCCGAGGCTCTTGCGAGGAGTTAGACTTACGTGGTCGTTAGACTTCCGTAACCGAAAGCAGCAAAAAGCTCGCACCCTCTCACGTGCCTCAAATGTCTCAGATCTCCATGAAGAATAGGTAAGCGCTTCGATAACGCGCGTGCATCATCATTCCCGCCCTGTGTATACAAATACTTTGAGCGTGCTCAAAGGATCTGAGAAGCGAAGGCGAGACGGATGGGAGGAAGAGAGACGAAGGAGTGGAGGAAAAAATCGTAAGAAGGCGTAACGCGCGTATCGACGAGGGGTCCATATACGCAGACCCTCGACGTACGTTGCGATAATAAGGCTTGAAGAAGGAATGAAAAAAGAAAGGAAAAACGAAGCCCACGATGGAGAGAAAATAAATGAGAGGGAGCGAGCCTACCGGAAGTATTTCAACTCCTCTGCTCTACATTCGAAGCTTCATCTCATCGGTCTCGTCTCTTTGGGCCGCCTTTACTACGACTACGTCACAATGAACAGGATGTGTACAAATAAGGGTATTTGTCCGGAGAGTCTGATTGTAGGTTGAAATATACTTGACGTTAAACTGCTATATGCTCTAGCCTCTTCTCTCTTTCTCGTGGCTCACAGGATTCCAGCTCTCCCTCTATACGTAAGCATCCTCGGATATACGGGAGAATGAGAGCTGAGCCATGGAGTTTCTATAAGTCGATGGATATTAGGGGCGCGGCCAGAATACACGGGCGTATTCAAAGCAACGGTAGGTAGCCCACTGTGTACCTCTGATCACTCTCTCTCTCTCTCTCTCTCTCTCTCTCACACACACACACACACACGCGCACGTACGCACACGCGCACACGCACACGCACACGCACACACACCATCTCTCTCTCCCTCTCTCTCTATCTCTCTCTATCTCTCTCTATCTATCTCTCTCTCTCTATCTATCTATCTATATATATCTCTTTCTATCTATCTATCTATATATCTCTCTCTATCTCTCTCTCTATCTATCTCTCTCTCTCTATCTCTATCTCTATCTCTCTCTCTCTATCTCTCTCTCTCTCTCTCTATCTCTCTCTCTCTCTCTCTATCTCTCTCTCTCTCTCTCTATCTCTCTCTCTCTCTCTCTATCTCTCTCTCTCTCTCTCTATCTCTATCTCTATCTCTCTATCTCTAGCTCGCTCACTCGCTCGCTCGCTTGTTCGCATACACTCGCAAGCATGAACATAATGAACATAAGTGCGAACGCTGAGCGGACGAGGACCGTACTAATTTTCGAAATGCGATGCCACATTGTTTGTGCTTTTCTCACACCTGGGTCGAACTTTTTCACCAAACGCCCGCGGATTATCTCTACAGTCGTGACACGTCCGTTGTGTTCGCGAGAATTTCGACGCGGATGCTTTGTGCGGGGCCGTCGCATTATGCGCCAGGCTAATGACGCCGAGAATATTGGCCCGATACTTGCGCGGGCGCATAGCCACGTTACAGAGCTTTACTCACTGCATTTTTATAACGACACTTTTTCCTTATTTTCGAGCTTTGGCGTGGAAATCTTTTCCCACCGACCTCATGCGTCGGTTGCTGTTGACACTTCAGAAGCGCTTTCTCTTTATGGTTGTCCGAGGGGTCGTTTTCACATAGGTACCTGTTACCACAGAATTACTTATTTTACTCTTCGTTCCGTTTTTCAAATATTGTTACTTTCGAATTTTCACTTCATAAGGGATGGAATTGCATGGGAACGATTAACTGCTCTCGATTAATTTACGTTCATTTAACACTATCCAATCAATTAGGATACAATTAAATTAATATTTCTTCCTATGTTCATGTATTTTACAAATATACTCTGACTCTGATTTCACATTTCCCATGTACAATACAGCACTCAACATTACCCTAAAATTGTAAATTATTTTATAATAAATTATTACTCGATTACTTCTTTTTTTTCTTTTTTTTCTTTTTTTTTTTGCTTAGTTATCGAGAAATTGAACCTTTTTTAAATCTTTCTTTTCTCTTCCTTTTTCTTTTTTTTTTTTACTATTTTTACAAATATTATAATTTTAAATTAATTTAAATTTATTATCCAATAATAACCAATCTGTGCATTCCATATGTAATATTCGAATACATTAAACTCTGGTCTTATTTTTACTATTATGTATTGATGTTCCTAAAAAAGTATATAAAATATATCAAGAATAAAATACTTGCGGCAATATCGTATGAATTTTTATTAGTATGTATATATCATATATATTTATTCAATAAAAGTATAAAAAATAATTTTTTTATTTAGTCAAAAAAAAAAAAAAAAAAAAAAAAAAAAAAAAAAAAAAAAAAAAAAAAAAAAAAAAATTTTAGTCTTTTGAGCGATAATTATATAAGTGATGTGCTATATACAATATCAGAAAACAAATGCTTTCACTCACCTCCTTTAATTTCCATAATCTTACAAAGCCAGAGAACATTACTTTCCAGATTTACGATCCTAGCAAAAAAAAGTCGATCAGTTTGCACAATTAGCCACACGCCTTCGACAATTGATTAAATCCCCTGAAAAATTCATACTTGGAATATCCACCCCCTAAATCTAATTATTGCGAAGGCGCTTAAGAGTAAGTAGAAAGTAAGTCACATTTACGACTGTTGGCCTACCGTGCATTTATCACAGCAATCCACGCAATACACGAGGAGGCACTCTTTTCTCTTTCCGTTCGCATCAGGGGTGGCATGGGTCTTAGACATCCGTGAAGAAGTCCAGCATATTGTGAAAGTCCTTGGAATGTCAATTGCCGACAAACGGACCGAGAGCAAGAGAAAAGACAAGAGAAGCTCAAGAGTGTCACCCGTGAAGAGGAATATATATTGTCCCGGCAATGTTTCTTTTCTCGCTCTCTTTCTCT
>NW_011948417.1:8727188-8752922 GCF_000503995.2 Ceratosolen solmsi marchali
TATATATATATATATATATATATATATATATATATATATATCTCTATCTCGCTCGTAGTTCATTTCGAAACTTAGTAAATCATAGGCCCGGGCTTTTCGGTGAGCCTCGGCCGTTAGCGTTTTGCGTGAAAAGGCTACCGCGGTCCCGCAGAAAGTCGGAATTCGAAAGACGACCCCCCGCATTCCACCGCTAAGCTGTTATATTGCACTCGTAAAGTGCACGTTTTGCGTGGCTTTGTCGAACGCAGCGGCCTCCACTTTCTCGAGTTTGACCTCAACGAAGTTCCAATCGCGCATCCTGCGGGACGAGGGCGCGTGATCCATTACCCTGCGAAATCACTGATCCTGCCAAATGACCGTGATAGCTTTGGCCCTTTTTCCAACTAGGAAAGTTTGACAAGCTTTCGCAAAAAGGACCGGAGCTATAGTTTTGTGGCCCCTTGCTTATTTATGGATGCGGGTCTCTCTCTCTCTCTCTCTCTCTCTCTCTCTCTCTCTCTCTCTCTCGATTCAATTAACAAATCTAACTAGTTGAAAATGCGAAAAGCGAGCATCTGTATGTGCAATGTCCGCTACATCTTGCGCTTACGTGCTTCTTGTCGTCAAGCTATTTTCGCTCGCTTAGTTGTAAAAAAACTCACCTCTTTTTTTTTTTACCGGATGGAACATGATTTTAACTTGACTTTCATTCATTTCTAATCTTTACAGAATCTCTCTATTTCGATCATAAAAATTTATATTTCGCTTTTTATGAAAATAAATAGCCCTAGTTTGCATTGCTGTTTTTTTTTGTTTCTTTGTTTGTTTTTGTTTTTTAAATATAATTCATAAACTGTGTTCACGAGCCACTGAATATCGAGCTTCATTCGTTTGTCGAATGAAAATATGCAATCGACAACATTTGAAAAATAAATCATTATTCTCGAATTGTTAAAAAAAAATAGACATGCCGTATTCATCAATTTTATAGCACTAATATAGTTAATCCTTTCTCTTTTGATTCTCAACATTGCTAATGATTTTACAAAAAAAAATTTTCGACCCGTTCTTATGACTCATCAACCCTTTTTATAAAAAATTTTGCTGTTTTTGTAACGAGTTTATATTTTATAGATTGTATAGACTGTATTACTTTTACCTTAAAAAAATTGTCCCGAAACTATATAATTTAAGTTGGCTTTAACGTGCCCATCGGTTTAAGTATTTTTTTTTTTATAACATCATTCATGCTGCAGAATAATTTTCTAATTTTTAACGAATAAAATGGTAAACATTTGAGAATAAAAATTTGATGCAATTTCAAGCTAAAATGCCAATTCATTCTCACATTAGACAATTGTGATTTAAGATATGTTTTTCATTAAAAGAATAATTATAATCGTTAAGTAAACTTTTATTTTTGTATATAATTATAATAATATATCTAATAAAAAATTGCAAACCTATTTATTTAAATTTATTTTAATTAATTTTTCTTATATCCTTTGAACTTTATATATATGTATATATATATATCAATTTTAATACATCGTTGTAATAGATTATATTTATGAGTATTGACGAAAAAAAGTTTAATATATTTTTAATATTTATAAATCATTCATACATCTATATATAATAAAATAGCAAGGTGAATAATGAAATGACATAAACGTAAAACATTATATAATAATTATTACATAATGTAAATGAGGAAGTTAATATTAAATATCCTCTTTATCTTTTAACAAGTCTTATTTCGAAATATTCTTTAATATAATAAATATTTCGTTAAAAATCTTGTGCTTTTTATATAGGATGGCCTTGTAATAATTTGTAATAAAAAAAAAATTACGACACACGCATCCTTCCTATCATAAAATCTAATAAATTTTATCACAGCCATTGCCAGATCCATCTAACAATAAAAACAAAACGTTCCAGAAATTAAAGATATTGTTTAAAGAAATTAAAAAAAAAAAAAAAAACAAGATCAATTACAGCGTGCATGATAAAATATTGATTCGAACGAGCGGTGTTTTATATTTCACTTAATATGTAAGACCTTGAAAAAAATTACAATAAATTAAATGGAAGACAGTATCCTTCGGTTAACCGCATTGCATTCGTATGGGAAACAATTATTTTTAATGAACATAAAGACCTACCGTTGTCTCAAACCTCCAACAAGAGAAAAAGCATAGCATTTTTAAGTATAAGCTTTTTCTAAAAGACTAGGTGCTGAAAATCCCTCAGGACCTTACCCTTTCCAACAATACCGAGTGGCAATTATTTTTCGACTAGCGAATCAAGCGAATTTCATAACCGCCTCGTAACGGTCGTTTCTGGCGACTCTGGAGGAAAGCCGCAACCCGGATGTAATAACCGGTGAAAATTCGACTGCCGCGGTGGGCGTAACCGTATCCTCATTAACACCTACCCCCGCCCCCTCTTTACCAATCCCGTCGGTATCCTTTGACCCCCAATTTCAATTTCAATTCTTCTTATATGGGAAATCCGAGGGACAGAGGCAATTTCAGCTCCTTTGGCTGCGCCAACGCCACCGTGATTCGCATACTCGTCGTCAGAGGGGAGGCAAAACGAGAAAAAAAAAACAAATAAACAAAAAAAATCGTCGGGACAAACTCTTGGCTAGACGAGACAATATTTTCAGCTCGAGCTTTCTTACTACTCGTCTAGTCGACTTTGATTTTACTTAGAATTGCCGGCTTCTGTGAATTTTGTCTTCTCGGTTTTTCAGCATTTATAGCTCAAATGCTATTATCGATATGTTTTCTTATTTATTTGTCAACTGTATTTATCTAGAAATACCGTGACTCCAATTTTTTAATCTTTAAGTATTTTAGGCAAATGTTTTTATGTTTTGATGTTTGCTATACGTACGCTTTAGCGTTTCATTCTTCGAATCTCCTTTAAAATAATTGACAATTATTCGACGTAATTAGAAATTATTTTAGTTTCTATAGCATAATGTTAATTCTTGATAAATTATAGTCATTTGTTCCGATTTGTAGTTTATTTTTTTATAATCTTTTTTTCGAAATTCTTAGAATTTTTAGATTTTTTGTATATTGTAATACATTATTAAATCATATGATTATATGTTTTGATATCCTTCTGCCTTTTTTGAATTTCGTTACGCAATTGATACAGATGTCCAAAATGTTTGATAAATTTTATGAATTTAAAAATATATTTAACATTATGTCCATTAATAAATAAATAAGTTTGCGTGAATTATAGTGTGAATATTAAATTGAAAAATTCTACGATTACGACTTGATATACCTGAACACTACGGATGCGAAAATCAGATTAAAAATTGTCGTTTTCGTATAAAATCATATTATTTGCATAAAAAATGTCCCGCAGTTTATATTGCGAATTTTTAATTTATTCTAGAATTTTCCCCATGCAAATTAAAAAGCTAATTGAATTTATTTTTGAAAAATATTCATTTTGCTTCTAAATGAAATGGATAATTAATCAAATATCTTGCATTTCAACATAAAATAATTTTCATATTAGTGATAATAAAATTCTAAATACATATGCGTTTTTAATTGTAACGTAACACTTTGTACTTTTCAAAGGACTTTGTTAAATTAACCGCATATTTAAGAATCATAGAATTATTATCTCAGTTAAATTAAAAAATGTATAGGAAAGAACATGCTTAGAATTCTCTATATCAATGTTACAATTAGCATTCTTTACAGTCTTATCGCATGACTTTTGATATCATCTAAATATATATTTGTTCAGGAAAAAAAAAAAAAAAAAAAAAAAAAAAAAAAAAAAAAAAAAAAACTAAATTGCAAGAAATTATATATAAACGTCTACTTTTTTTTTTTTTACATATATATATATATATAAAGATTATATTTTTTAAAAAATCATGATTTATGGATTACATTTGCATAAAACTCAAAAGAAAACGCGAGCCAGTGGATGAAACGAAGAATAAAGAATTGAGGCAGTAAAAAAGAAAAGAGATACGGCGAGTATAAAGAAAAAATATGCGTGTCGTTCCCGAGAGGATTTCGTACATTACTTTCGCTCCCTAGGAACGGTTTATTTTCTTTTTATCATTTTATCGTCTCAACATCTTGGGACGTGATTGGATTGGTTGGGGAAAAGTCCAAAGATAACATTGAATTTTTAATGCCAAGATCGATTATGACGATGGTGTGCATGTCGATTAACATACCAAGTGGGAGTTGTTGATAATTGAATTCGAGAGCTTTAATGAGTTTTTTAATTTAATTTTCATTCACTTATACAAACGCGTTTTCAATATTTTTAATTCCAAAGGTTTGAATCTCATTAATCTTTGTAAAGCTTCTTATTTTGAAAGTGTCTATAATTACAATATAAAATTTTCTTTTTCGCCTTTCATTATCGATTATAATATTATAACTACAATATTAATAATTATGAACGAAGCCTCTGCGCCTCTCATAAGACCTTTAATTCCATGTTAACAGTAAAAATTTAATCACTCAATATATACAGCAGTATTTTGCGAGTATTGTCAAAACGTTTAGATATAAAAGCATTGACAAATAAATAAACGAAATAGGATAATTTAAGAGGGAAGATCCTTCTGTCGTTACATTTGAAATAATACGTAGAACATTATTTTACGATGGGCTTTGATTTTATTTTGACGTGCAACTGCAATTACGTCATTATGACGAACGAATTATTGGCCTGCGTTTTGCGAGACCATCGTCGACTCGTCTCAATTTTCACACAAGGCTGGATAGCAAAAGAGCCAAAATCTTTTTGGTCATTAATATTTGTCATTTAGTTTCGAATGTTGCCGTGAGAAAAGAAATGCAAGAGAAAGTTATGCAAGCTGGATTTCCCAGTGAGAATTGGATGAAAAGAAAATCAATTTCCAGCGCCAACGTCGAGCCACGAACCTCATCCCCATCAAAAACTTGCATTAATATAACGTAATTATTAATCATCGAGCCAACATCGAGCTTTCAACAAATACAAGCTAACGATGCAATTGCTTCAACCCCATCAAACCCCCCCCCCCATCCCCCCCCACCCCCCCCCCCTCCCCCCCCACTATCCGGCATTCCCCTTCTCGCCCAGGCACCTATCCCAGCAATACACGGGCAGTCTCGCACGAGCTCGAAGCTGATTTAACCAACAGAGCTAAAATCGCGGCATATTTCAGTGCAACATTTTTACGTCCTCTTCGTATAAATCCATTTGCCGGCTCATAAAACCTTCGATCGAGATGATAAATTTCCTTAATGCGACGCAAGAGGATTCGAGCCGCTCTACCGCTGAAAAAGAATACAAAAGCCGGAGCGATATAGTAGTAGGCAGGCGAAGAAGAGTGAAAAAGAAGGAGCTCCGGAGAAAATAAGCGCAACAGGCGTAAGACCGCAGATTTTTCAATATACAGGCGCATTACCGGGAGCGACGCCATTATTGCTTACTGCGGCCAAACTCGTATTTTCGGCTTAGCATTTTCCGCTTTGTTAAGCTCTCTACGCGCGCTATAGTCGCCGATCGCTCATATTCCACAGGAATGGAACTCAATTATTTATTAATATGTTTATTACTGTACGCCGTTGCCCGACGATATGCATTGTTGTCGATCGATTATCCGTTTGCCGCAGCACTTGTGAAATTAATTGCGTAACGAAGCTTCGGCGATGAAGGCCAAGCGGCACTTTGGAAGGCTCGCGTCGATTTTGAAAATGCTTCGCATAGAGGCATTTACGGAACGAAATATCGTAACGATTATTTCGCTATTGTGTAAATCGATATCAATAAAAGATGAAGGATACTCGTATCAGAATATGAGAAATTTTATGCGTGAGAACCGAAGATCTGGAATAAGATAAGCATTTTTTTATGCATCTATGCAAGTGTGCTTTGTTGTTCTCCGTTACTACTATGCCATATAACATTTTTTTCTAATGCTTTCTCATTGCAACTCGAATATATTTTACATTTATAATGTGAATCTTATATTGCCTACTCTCCCTTCTTCCAAATAGAAACTTTATTATATTGATTTTTTCATATTTCCATTTTACCATCGAGCATGATTACCAAATGACTCTCTGTTTTGTAATGAAGAAATTTTTATTTGTAAAATACCAAATTTTGTCTAATAATTTATTGCAATCTATATTTGGATTTAAGAGAATAGCAGAAAGTTGAAGATTTTTTTTCTCACGAGCGAAACGTCCCGTTAGTCTTCATCGAATAATATCTATACAGCAAGCGAATCCATCTTTAGGCTCAAATTATCGTCTTCGGGTCAAATTCGGCGTAAAGTTCACTGTTTGCCACTCCCTTATGTACCTGCATCCAAAAATACAAGAAGTCTTCGGATTTTTACAACTTAACATTTTCAGTTTCATCGATGTTTAAAAAAAAAAAGAGTGCGAAGAGAAGAAAAGCGAAGGTGATGAAGGCCCTTACAGCTCAATGTTTTCATAGGACGCTTAAGTCATCCTTGCTCTTCTTGGTATCTTGTTTTCTCGGGTGTCTGCGAATCGTATAAAACAACAGTCTTATATATATATATATATATACCGATAAAGCAGTGTAAATTTGTGAAATTCTTGGCTGAAAGTTGAACATTTGATCCAGTCCTCTTTAACGTGGATTTTATTTTAAAATATCTCTTTAACTTTGATCATGGTGAATTGATCGTGAGAATAATAGTGGGAATACGTTACGCAGATCTCAAGATTTCCTGTCTACGACCCTCTGATACTTTTATCTTAATGACGCTATTTATTAAACATATAAGCTTAAATGATATGGGATGTATTGATATATTATGAGTTAGTAAATTAAAATTCTTAGCTATATATCAACTAGGATTCTCAGACTATTTTCGTCGTCTCGATGAAAGAGACGTTAGTTTCAAGTTTTGCTATTACGAGAGTATCATATATATTTAAAATAACAATCATTTTGAAATGAAAACAGAATCTAGATCGAGGTAGCGATTATTTTTTGCAAATTCCACTGATGTTTGCTGTTTTTATGAAAATAAATTTACTTTTAATTCGTTTTCTGGCTACGATCGTAAGTCATTAAAACTTCCTTTTCTCATCGTTCTCATGTGTCCGTCTTCTTTTAACCCATAAAAAATTAATGTCTTCAATCTGGGGGACACGCACGACTCGAAATTATTTATTTATAAAATATCTATAAAATTACGTAAGTTGAAGTTTTTATCTTTAAAGGAAAACTAGCTTTAATGTACTCATCCATAATTAGGTTAAACATTGTAACTTCTTGAGTAATTAAATTATATTTATATTGGTTATTGTAATTTGTTGGATATGTATATAGATTTTGTTAGCCTGCAAAACCATATTAAATTCTTTTTTAACGTACAGTTACGGTTTCGTAAATAAAGAAATTGCAACACACAAACTAGTCTTATATTCGTATTTTTTTAATAAAGTAAAAACAGATTTTAGTTATTTCTTAAGAAAAATGGATTATTAATAGTTTATTTTGATAAGCACTATTAAAATTCAGTAAATAAAAAATGTGAATTTTAAATGCAGTTAGGATTCAACGTAACTGAATTTAAAATTAATTCTTCATTAAATGTTTCATTAAATACATATATAGAACATTGCTCATAATTATTATTTAGGAATTTAAATTAATATTAAATATCATTTTTTTAATAAAAATAAATTATTAAAGATTACATAAACTATAAATATTACATAGGATATTACGTTAAAGGCAGTTAGTTATATTATTGAGCAAAAATTAGAAAGTTGTTGACAAATGCTTGTAAAATGGGTATTCTTTTTCAACATAAGAAAGATCGTTTTAAAATCAATTAATTATTCTTTAAATGTACCGCTTTCAGCATTTTCTTCTCTCTATAAACAACTGTACGACTTTTTATAATTAAAATTATTTTTAATTTTATATATCTTTATATATCTTAATAGATAGTCACGTAATAATTTATAAATTTATTCATTTATTTATATTTATCTTATTAATAATTCATTAAAACATGTATAATATGAATTTTATAATATTCAATTTCATACATTCGCGCAGTATGCGATTAATATAATTTTAGACGCATACTATAATTTAATATACAGTAATTTCAAATAAGAAAATTAATATCAATTTTCTACATTAAAGGAGCTAAATATAATAATTATTTATTGGTTTAATATTAGTAATGTAAGGGAAGTTATGTTTTTATATGATAATTTTATAATTACATATAATTTTTTATGTGCTAATTTTAGAATATATAGTGAAAATCTATTTTAATATTGTTTAAATTGTTATTACGACTGTAATTACGAAATTGTAAGTACGACTACACCCAGTCATGTTATGGATTACCTAAGAAGAAAACGGAAATATTCTTAGTATGTGAAGTGCATATAAGAAATGCAGATGTCAATGCAAATGAAAAATTATCCTTTTATAATTATAAAAGTAAAATGATGACAAATTCGACTTACTGAATTAAGAATCTACATATATTCTAACAATGTAACAATTGTTTTTTTTTTTTTATAGTTGTAAATATTATTTAACGTGCCAAATACAAAATTATTACATGCGAAAGTATTAGAATATAGACATTGAAAAATTCATAATAAGACATGAAAAAATGAAAAACCTTTGGGTGAATCATGTGTATCTATTGTCTGATTAGATATCGCAGAGATATAATCGGTAAGTATAAATTGTGCATAAATATGTAACGAGGCCAGTATGATGAATGTCAGTTACCGATATGGAATAGAGCAAATTTTAAATAAATTTGTCCAGCTATTAAGTAAGCACTAAAATATTTTTTCATCATTTTTTGCTTAGCCTCATACATAGTCGTAAGAAAGATTTTAAACTTTAATGCAGCTTGCCAGTTAAAGTTTCGATTTATTTGTAGATCTTAGAGATATACGGCATCGGCTTCCACCACAGGGAAAATAAAACTAATTTACAAGTATATTGCAGAAAAGTCCGGCGAAGCTCGGAGAGTAATGAAAATTTTGGAAAACTCCCATAAAAATAAGGACCGAGCGATAAGAGTACAGGCATGCATAAACAAACGGAATATTCCGTCGGACGTGTAAGGGAAAGGTCGCGCGTCGCCACTGGGTAGTCTCACAAAGAACGTTTTGTATTTTAAGAAAAACATGGAGGAAAATTTCGCCAGGAGATTAGTCGAGTCCTAGGAAAACAGGCGTCTCGTAGGGATTCGGAACCGGCAGAGGAGAAAAAAAGGAATTAAAATGGAGCGAAGTATACGCGCCAGAGCGCGAAGTGCTCTAACAAAGCGGAAAATTTCGTCGCGCGGCCTGGCCCAAGCCCCCGTCAAAGCGTCTGAAGACAAATTTTCATTGTCAGTAAACGCGAGCGTAACCTAGGACGGAGGAGGAGGCCAAGGGCTAGCTTTTCTAAGCGTTAGCCTGCGCACGAGGAGGACAGGTGGTAACCGTAGGTACTTTTTCGGACTAGCACCATTGTACTAGATGCAGCAGCAACAGCAGCAGCAGAAGTAGCAGCAGAAGCAGCAGCAGCAGCAGGATCATCTTTTTCATTATACGCCTCGTTTTCATCGTCTTCCCTTATTCTCGTGTCACATCGCGAGGTATCTTAAACAGCTTCGGGGCGCGCATGCTTGTGATGCGCGCAGCCTGACAAATTTCCGAAGCCGAGTGAATTTATGGCCTTTTTAGAACTCAATCCATCTCTCTCTCTCTCTCTCTCTCTCTCTCTATCTCTCTCTCTGCCAGTCTATCTTTCTCTCCCTTACATGCTCTTTTTCTCGTCTTGCCGAGTCAACCTGGACACCGTCAATGAACAAGCGAATGCCAAGTCACTGAATCCTCAAATTGTCGCTGCCAGATAACTTGTAATTTCAACTTTTCGTCTATCCTGTCGATTTCTTATCACATACTAAGGCTCGCCGTGCGCATGTAATTTAATAGCTGCAAATGTAGCTTTTAATTTTCGAGGACTCACTGTGACGAAATGATCGAAGAAAAAAAAACGCTATACTCATCTTAAGTAATAAAAAATAATGTGGCTCTTGCATTGATTTCAATTTGCATTCGATCTATTTTTAAATGAAGTGTGTTTTCGTTCGAGTAAGCGATTTTGGGTTTTGCAGTCTCAACATATAATATAGCTTGGAGCATATGTTGGAGAATTAAACTTACTACAATTCGATATTAAATTCATTACGCAATTGTATACTTAATATGCACACTTTGTCACGATGTTAAACAAATTATTGAGCAAAATATCAATCAATTCATGTGAATTTTCAAGGCTTATAAATAAATTTTAAATAGTCTTTGATCGCTAGCAATTTGTAGCACGATACCCATTATTTTAAATTTACTGTACACGATCTTTTTTAATATATTTACATAAAAAAACAAACAAAAATAAACAAAACAAAAAAAAAATTATACTTGCCAAGTTTAAATATTAGAATATCGGCAGATTTTTTGATTTTGCATATTTTAGTCTCATCCTATAATCTATTCATGAAAACGAAAACAGAAGTCGGCTTAATGTGTGGCCGAGACATTTTACGATATTTCGTTTGTGAACCTACGCCATGGGACATCTAAAAGTGTGCGGTGACTATGGGATTGGGGATAGGAAAGGTAAAATATATAAGGAAAAGCGACCGTGAGTTGGATCAAAACATACACCATCTAAGACCGAGTGAGCTCGCATTATGGATGATTCGAGGAATTTCCTTCATCATTGTCGCACCGTAAATAGTGGTGTTTTGTATCATTGTGCGAGGCGGCTCGGAGTAGTGTAATTTGTTATAATGAATTGGTCGAAGGCCCATTGACAGATTGACTCTCAAAAGCCCGCAATGTTCCACAGTATGAAAGCATTTTAAAATTTTCCTTTTAACATATGCTGTTTCTCCCTCATCTTTTCCTCTCTCTCTCTCTCTCTCTCTCTCTCTCTCTCTCTCTCTCACACTTGCATTTAGTCTGTTCATCGAATCTGGCGTAAATCATGCATTAAGATGCCGCCGCGTTTCCCAGGTATTCTTTATTTTTATTGTCACGCGTTTCCAATGAGGAAGCCTTTTTGAGATTCAGGAACCATTAATTTTTCCAAGCGTTTAGCGTTTTTAACACGACGGATATTCGACTGGCAATGCAAGTTTGTAAGCCTAGGAAAAGCCAATAAGTCACACAAATGAATGCGTACGCAAGTTCGTTTAGAAATATATCAATTTAAGAAATACAGAAATTAAATATGATAAAACATTAATGTTTTAACAATGTTATTACGAGTAAAAACAAATACTGGTTTGATTTGAAATTCTTGAAATTAAAAAATCATTTAAATAAATTGCACATGTTAAAATAACCTATAGTATAATTGATGAATACTGTGAAATGTATTTCTTATTATAATTTATAAGTAACTTATTATACGAGGTAAGAATAAAAAAACAAAACAAAATCGATATTAATCTTAAAGTGAGATTAAAAAGAATGTCCCAACTTAGCGGCCTTGATAAAATGTAATTAAGGCAAATATGTAGAACAAACGATGCAAGTCGAAGATCCAATATTTAATGTAAACCAGTTTGCAAGAGGCAGTAATAGTTCTTCACAATAATCTTGCTGTTCATAATAGATTATTTAATGAAACAAAATTTTTGTTTGATTTTCCACGTCGATTCATTTATTACTTTAGACAGAAGGTCTTTACATGTCGGTCGATTACATATTTCATCTTATTTAAAAAAAAATCGAATAAATAAAGGAGTACGTAATTTGCGTTTAAATTATTTCAACGCATTACGTATCCACACATCTCGCAATTTATTATTAATTGATAAGTTATAGATCACACAACCAAATAAGACGAGTAAATCGGTCGATTCTTATCATTATTTTCATTCCCTCCCTATTATCATGAAAATGTACAAAAAAGCAAAAAAAAAAAAAAAAAAAAAACACAAACAAACAAACAAACAAACAATATAAAACAAAAAAGCAATAACAATAGTGTTAAAATAAATCGTCTATATAACATATCGAATAGTTATTTTGACTCAAAGACAATATAAGCCGATTGTTAAAGGCAGCGATTTAATAATTAAAATTGATATGCAAATAAATAAGACATATGTATCGTGGCGATGCAGCACCGCACCAGCGTAGCCCAATACGCATTGTTCATAAATCAATCAAAGCCAACAATTCATCTTCCTCCCCTTTATTTATTACCCCAGAGCAGCCTAGCGATTTACATTATCCAATTTAAATATATACTTCCTCTCTTCGACGCGATAATCCACGAAGGCGCGCGGAGGCGCTTTAAAGTCCCAATTAATTCTAATTTTAAATCCTTCCTTTTCAAAGCCGATCTCCTGTTTGAGATAAGGAATCACCCTCCTCCCCACCTCTCTAGTACAATCGCCCCTATCCACGTCGAGCACATAACGCACGTAGCGTTTATCTCGCTGCCGAGCACTGCGTTATTTTTAAGGCAAGAAAAGTCTACTGTGCACCTACATGCCCTGTACGTTGAAAGACCATCGTTTTGCGCTGTCACTGAAACGAGCAGCCGAAATAAAGAAAGCATTGCGTTTCATGTGCGCGGGGGAGAGGGGAGAGAACAACGAAGAGAGCAGAGCGTTGCGTCGCTCGCTTAACTTACAATATAAATTCATTGGAGCATCTTTCGCGCCTCGTAAACTTCTCACTCTTAACTCTCTATGCGTCGAAGAGTTGAGAGTCTTTCTTTATCTTTGTTTCGAAGAGGAGATTTTCTCGGAAGGTTGCTGAGACTTGCTAAGAGAGAAAGAGAAAGAAGGAGAAAATGAGCAAGCGATGAAGAGTAGGTGGCGGGGGCGGGGGAGGGGGGGGATACAGAGAACCTTTTCATGCTTGTACGTGCGAAGTGTCTACGCATTTTACTTACCCCGACTGGTGTTACCGAAAAGTGGTAGGGAAGCTACTCGTATATCGAAGAATGCTTTCGTAAATAACTAAATGCACTATTCGTTTCACAATTGGTGTACCTTGCCGCTATCTTCGTTACTTCGTTTTGAATTTGCTAAAAGGCAATCTGCTCATTTAATTCTATTTCATTCTATTCAACTTTAAAATATATTCATTTTTCCTTAGAGATTTATTTGAAGGCTTTTCCATTATCTAATGTTCATTATTTAATGTTTACAACTCTGTTAAATTAACTTTAACAGCTAAAAAAGAATTGTAAAATATTAAGACACTCTGAGCTGTAACTCCAGTGTAACAAAAGAAAATTTATAAAAAATATCAAATATTCTGCATGAGTATAAAAATAAAATAATAAAGTTTTATATGAATGTTATTTGACAAAAGTATGTAATTTATAATAAAATAAACAATAAAACAAATTTAAATGGAGATTAAATAAGATTAAATTTAAAATAGTTTTAGTACTGAATAATTAACGTCAGAATATCTAAAAAGGTTTTGCTTTTTATATAAAAAAAAAAAAAAAATCAAATAAAAATATATTAAAAATGTTTAAAGATTTATTTTCATAAGATATTGTAAGAGTATTCACCGTTAGTTCTTCTATTATTTCTAAAAGAAATTAATTAAATACACATTTCACCAATTCACGTAATTTTTATTTATTTATACAAATTAATTAATTAATTTATTATATAACCTTTTTTGTTTTCATTATAACCAATTTCTATATAAATATTTGTATTTAAATGTTATTTGTTTATGTAAATGTTTTTACAAAGAAAATACAAATAAAGTACTCTTTAAGTAAGCTGAATGTGAATTTCTTTGGGACGTCATAAAAAATAAAAAATATTTTTAAAAGTAAATTTTTACTAAGTATGTCAAAAATGTATATAATTAATGTATAAAAATAAAAACTAAATAAAGTCTTTACCAAAGGCTTCGGTTTCTTTCATTTGATGATAAACGATATTTTAATAAAACTTATTAACATGTTTGAACGTCAAGGATAATTTAAAAGAAATTTTATGAAAAATAAAATTTAAATAATCATTTAAAAATAATAATTATTATTTTAATATTAATTTATATATCTAATAAACTTTTCGAGAACTTTTACATTATTTGTATGTCATTTTTATTATATAATTACTTACAATCTTTAGAACAGCAGTAATATATATATATATATATATATATATATATATATATATATATATATTTATTTATATTTATATGTATTTTTATATTTATTAATAAGTTTTTAATGAAATATAATAAAATACCTTTTATAATATACACGTAACATTACTGATAACTAGAAATGATGACAAAAAGAATAACAATAAAACAACCGCATATATGCAGACAAAATTATTGATGTTGAAAGCGATGTAACATAATTTTATTGTAGAATTATATTTTTCATAAAATATCAGAAAAAATAATTTCAGTTTATTCTCAGGAAGATAAGAATATTAAATATTATGTAATTATTATGAAAAGAGAAAAATCTCATTGAGCGTGCGAGTATGCTTCTGATTAATAAAAATATAAAAATTAATTTTATTCGAATAATCGAATGGAATTACATTCGGCTATATTGAATTTATATTATAATCTTACAGTAGAAATGGAAAATTAAACATTAAAAAAGAAACTAAAGCAAAGAAGAATCTTACGTTCAGCTGTTTAGTATTGAAATATATTGAATTATATTTATTGTATTGAATTAAAAGATCATCTTATGAGCGTTGAATAAAAATTCTTGGACGATTAAAAAATCCAATTTAATAATAAATAAATAAATATATCGTTGGTCTTCGAGAACTTTATAAATATTTTTAGCAACAATAGAGTCAAGAGACATCTGCGTGCATAAAACCGTTGGGAGAAAACATCGGTTCTTCGGCACAAGCTCTACGCCGAGTTAATAAAAGCAATTAACGAAAATTGAAATGGAGACGAAGGCGAAGGCGAAGGCAAGGATATACGAGAGAGAAGAAGGTAAATGAAATGGTAACAATAACGTACTTCCTTTCCGGTGTACATTTGTTTCTATATCTCGAAGCCGCAGAATTCACCTCCCTCCGCTTCTCTGCGTGAATTCGGTTTTACGAGGCAACGTTCGTTCTCTGCGAGATTTTCGGTGAAGAGAAATTATGTGAAACACGGCGGGGCTACGAAAATTGCTCTCGCGGAGGCCCCGGAGGATCGTTGAATGGAATATCATTGAAGTGCAATTTTGTCTGGGGGAGGGGCTGGGGAGAACCGACCATATCGCCGCCACTAATATAAACGGAGAATGAGGAGGCGAAGGTGAGAGTCCAAACGGCAGTGGTCAACTTTCGGAAAGAGAGAAAGCAGAGGAACAACGAGAGGGAAGCAAGTGGAAGCTCTTCGCGATAAATTGCGGGGGATACTGCGGCGACTTCCTCGAGCTCCCAGGAGCCCCCCGTCATTGTCCTCTGCACCGTCACTTTCCTCGCCGCAATTGTAAATCATAGCTGCGCCGCACCCCCCGGCCGCTTATAGGTTATGTTTTGCCACCGTGTGCCTACCGAGCGTGGAAATTACGAATCCCTCACTGCGAGGAGCAGCGCTCGCCGAGTTTGTTGTCCAACGGCGGTTTTCTCTCCCTTACATCTTCCGTCTCTTTACCTTTACATGACGAATCGCACTGGGAGGATTTATGAACGGGTCGATCCCTCGGAAATCCGCGACTAACTGCTCTTCCTTGGCCTCCGCCGCTCTTTACATACGTCATATTTCAGCTGACACGACTGTCGAGGAATGTTTATTTCAATCGCAAGCACCATTTCTTACTATACTTTTCAATAATATTAATGGCATTTTGACGGAGCCTTCGCTAGTTTTGAGCAAATATTTGTTTTACTAGGGAAGCGCCAAGTTATAGGTTTAGCGAGCATTAATGATCCGCAGAAGAGGAGAATAACTTAACATAAATTGCCTTTGCTTAAAATACGTACATATGTTTCATGATAATTGGATTTTAAAGGCATTGAATTAGCAGCTATCGCAACCCAATGATTAGACACATTCGTAATATAATTTTGATTTTATTATTAGTATTGATTTTTTATAATTACTTTATTTACCTTAGTTATGAAAGATGTCATAATTCTGCGCCAATAGCTTGAGTTATTATCATTCTCGTAAATTTTATAATTTTACTGTATTTCAGTAAATAGCATTCTTATTGAATCTCACAATGATTTATAAATGCTAGAACGATAGAAATTTACACTGATATCGACACATCGTCAATTTACCAAAAATCGAGGCCTAAAGTACCGTTCGTTATTATAATTTTACAAACTTACTTATTTAAGGACTTATCGGAAAAAGTGTATGCCATAAGTTAATACAATTTTATTGTAAAAATATCATTGCATCCTACATTTAAACAAACAATCAAATTATTGTTCATAATGATTGCTAATAAAGAAATAGCAATTTACTGAAATTACGTATTACATTTAAAATTTTTTACCATAATAATTTCATACGGATGGCCAGAATCTGCGTGAAGTTCTTTTTCAGTTTCCGCAAAGTTCTCGTCTTCGTATACGATTAATCTTTGTTTTAATACAAACCCATGGTAAGGAGGAAAGTCCAGGGATGCAGTCGCGGACCACCGGCAAACATCATTATAAAAGCCAATTGGTCAAAATTACGCGTAATGCTGATGATTATTTACTGGATAACTGCTTATTAGTAGAATAATTATGTTGTCCTTGCACGAGTGCTAACGTTATGGATAAGTCGCGAAAACTGAGAATTTAAATTTCAAATTGTAGTCAAATATCTTCGGCTTCGTCTCTTTCTACATACCACAGCTTTTATAAATAAACATTGAAAAATAAATGAAACCATGCACTTTAAAAATAATATCATCGAAGCGCTGCAATTAAAAATTTTAAAATATATAAATATACATGACTTATCCATTATTGAATTCTCAAATAATTATGATATTTTGCATTAGCTTTTAAATGTAGTGAAAACATTTTTCTTTTTACCTTTCTCTTTAACTTTAAAACACTTCTATTATTTCGAATTTTTCCCAAAATTCAATTTATCTCAACAATCATAGAAGTTTCAACCTGCTTCATTTCATAATTATATTTGGTATTCTTAAATAATACTCAATGATTTTGCATTATTCTGCACAAATTTCATTAAACTCATAGACAGGCACTATGCGGCTTGTAACGCAATTGATAAAAATTGTAACAAATTGATTTCAGTGTGAATCATAAAGTAAGTGGCCAGAAATCCAACTGGTCCAAATTGATAATTCGAGGGGATTTTACAACGTTATTGTGATTAAGTAAACGATTGCGCGGCATGTGCCAAAGAAACTCGACTGATAACGAAAAGGAAAAGGAAAGGCTCGTTCCGCTACTTGATTAAGGAAAAATGCAGCGAATCGTCTATGAACACATATCTGGAAAAGTCTTGTAGAAAGCTGAAAAGTAATCGCAAGCAATTTCGACACCTCTGCCGTAACTTTCTCGCGTAATAGTTTAATAATATATTTCTCGTCGGCTAACAACGACTCACCTTGCATGGCTGAGACGCATGCGCGCGATTATCAATGGACCAATATAAAGCATCCGCTCTGAACTACACTTGCATTTGTAAGCGCTCCTTCGCCTTCATACTCGGAACTTTTTCCTTATCGATGAGAGGATTGCGCCGTTCTTTGTCTGCCGAGCCCTTTCATGCAAAATTGTTCAAAAAAAAAAAAAAAAAAAAAAAAAAAAAAAAAAAAAAAAAAAAAAAAAAAAAAACGGCGCCCCAACTACAATTATTATCGATTATTATTGTAGTCGTACAATAATAACAAACGTATACAATTATTATTGTAGTCCTAAGCTACTCATACCGCAGCGACTATAAATCGAACTCATCCTGCTGTATTTTTTTCTTATTTTCGGTTTTCGGGACTGCTCTTCTTTACCTACCGAGGGCACTTTTCACTTTCACTATGAAAATTTGCACTATGCTCTTTTACATACGTTTATTATGTAAAAAAAAAAAAAAAAAAAAAAAAGGAGAAAATTTTAATGGTAAACTGGATTAAACAATATCATTATTATGGATTGAAACAACTCTAATTGTTTTTCAAGGCAAGAATTAAATTACTTTTATTTTCCGGACAAATTAAATATTTAAAACATTAGTGATAGTCATGAGATTACAAGAAAATTTGAATTTATTTATAAAATTTAAGTGCTTCACTTGAGAACGAATAATGGACTAGAAACTCGTTAAAACTTTTTACCAGTTACCATCATATTTTATTTAGAATAAATATTATATTATTTTTGGATTTAAATGCTCTTAATAAATAAATGGTGATTAAAGAAATTTATAATCTTTTGCAACAAAATTTTTCAAAATTCGTTTTTAAGTGTTGCTATTGTTGTTTGTATTTATCAATAACTTGATTGTATATGCTGCATTAACATTTGTTAAAATAAATAATTACTGAGAATATATAAGACATTATAGTAAAATTATTAGTTGTTGTTGAAAAGACGAATATCCTATGAAGATTTACTTCATTACCTAATAATTTCGACTGCAGGCATTTCAAGTATTTAACAATGTTATACGCACGTTCGAACATATGTTCCACTATAAAAACACAACTGCTCATCTCCAAAATTTTTTTATTTATTAAATGATGTATATATATATATATATATATATATATGTATGCGTGTGTGTTTGTGTGTACATGTATAATTTTCAAATTTTTGACAAATGCACAAATTTGACAAAATAAACCGATGGAATTTGTAATAATAATTTAGTTGAACATCTTTTTATGTTACAAATATTCATTAATATATTTCATCAAAAATCCATAATGATAATATTCGATATTAGAAATGCATTATTTGTTCTGTATTTAAAACGGAAATATCAGAACGAAGTTAATGTATTAAAATTATTTAACATGAATGTATGCCGATAACTCATATTTTTATTTCTTAATTAAAATGAATAAATTAGTCGTTAAATAATTTTCTTTTTAATAATAAGAACTGTTTTTGAGTTAGATTAAAAAATATAAACGAGCGTGATAAATCGAATTTTTAACAGTCTCCAAATTATTAAATGTATTATAAAAATAAGAACTAATTTCTATGGAAAACATTATCTATTAGGTTGCATCATTTATACAGACAAATATCTTTCATACGAGCATTATATTTACCTTATTTATATAAATTAAACTAATTATTTAAGACAATAATTTTCTTTGCAATTACGGTGGCAAACACATGAGGTGACTTAGAGTATGGATATAGCAGCCTTTGGATATAACATAATTTGCATTTCTCCTATAATTAAAAAATGTGTACATAGGAAATTAATGTAAACATATTTATAATATTGTTAGTTATTTATGTAAAAAAATTTATTCTAGCTGGAGTCATTTTTTTTATATGTAAAAAGTAATATTAATTGGTTTCATGTTTTTTCAAAATACTATTTAAAAGCGTAAGTATTTAAAATAAAGTTGACATAATAAAATCATTCTGTTGATATATTCATTATTCAATACATAAAAATACCACACACTTAATCATATGTAATATTAAGTTTAACCGTGGCATTTGTGAGACGTTACAGAAAGTTAAATTTTTTTTATGACGATTTACATTCTCTTTAATAAATCATTAGAATTTTGATATTTTAAAATGAAATTTTTTATAATTTTAATGCTTGTAGTCTTACTGTATTAATATAATTTAGATTTTCTAACCAATATTGTAGTGCCGATAATGTATTTATTATAATTCTAAAGTAATACTTATTTTTTAGTGGGTTTAGAAAATGCATCCATTGTATTTAATAATGAACACGATCTTCTGGTACATTTTATCTATGAAAAATAATTTTTAATATTTTATTCAATACCAATTTTAACTATATATATGTACACGTGTGTGCGCGCGTTACACATATTCTTATTCTATTAGATAACAGAAAAAACTGATTTATGAGAATTTACGTTATAATATCGTCTCTACAACTGTATATCTTAACATCGAGAAGTAAATTATAGATGCTATTCATTTTGATGTTAATAATGCAATAAATTAAAACATGTAATGTTTAAATAATTGACTTTCCTCTATATTTAAGTTCGATTTAATGCTTATTTAAATACAATATTTCTCATTGGCTTCCATGGGTGCAAAAATACATCGATACATTAGTATTAAAGATAAATATTTTATATTTAATATAATTATGCGTATCATAGACGAATATTAAAATCGAAGAGACATCTTATAGAAAATGCTTATTTGGCAAAATCTCCTTTCAGAAGCATAAATTGATAGCGCTTATAAGCCAAAAAAGGTAGTTTCATCCTCGCAAAAAGTAATTTACTTTTTTCTACAAGAGGGCACGATTTTAGTTCTAAAAGGATTTATCATTCGTTAAAGTAATTGCCTCGCAGGCGTGTGTCATAGGACTCGGATTTCTGTGAGTTAAACTTTCTGGCGAGGGACCGGATTGTTATGATGACTGCATCGCCAACGCATCTTGTGTAACGAGACGCGGGCTTGGAATTCCACGACATAAAGTTCAGCAACGTCATAATAATTTCCCGGAATTGGCGTTTAACCCCAAGACATTTGTCTCTCTGAATTGTCTTATTCGGCGTTTCTCGGTGGGAAAGCCTAGATTAAGCGTATCGAGGAAAATTTGGTTATGTGTCGCTGTACGTTATAAATATTATTTTCTTACGCCTCCCAATAAAAGCTATTGTTGTTAGCGGCACAAATTTCTTATTATCAAAAGTTATGATTTTCTGGCTAATACATGGTTTAGGGTATCTAAAATAATAAAATGTTTTGATTATTACAAGCCATAATATTATTTACCTCCTATAACTCAAAGATATTTATTATAACTTTATATACATTCTTATAAATCGTATTTATTAAGAGGATAAATAAATTAACAATATTTATGATAATAAAATATATTACATATTTAATTTATTGTCGATAAGATTTATTCAATTATTTAGCTAAAAAATGGCGATACTTTACTTTTAAGAGTTATATATATATATATATAAATTCGAAATTTTATATTTTTTTAAATCTATACGATTTTAATGAAAATATCAGAAATTCATTTAAAAATTTATATTTTTTCTATAAACTCCAATATTTAAATAAAATGTTTACCTTAGTTTAGCGTACGAAATGAGAAAATTGACTTCAGATGCATAAAACGAGTGTTCCCCATAAGTTTTGAATTTACTACAAATTTAAATACTACAATTTAATAATGTATTTAATAATTTTATTATTAATAATCATTAAAATATTAAAGTTTTCACATTATATTCATATAACGTTTTATATGAATATATTTTAACAATTATTATGTAACAAAAGCATTTAAAGATATAATCATTATTGTTACAAATAAAAAAAGTTATAATTATAGTAATTTTCAATTTTTATATTCTGACTACACATAATTTATAAAGATTATAATTTATAATAATTATCATTTTCACGTCTTTATCGAATTATCATTAGATTACATTATATTATAGTACTAAAAAATACAAAATTCTTTTAAATTTAAACTAATCATTTGATTATTGAAATTTTTCACTATTTAACTTCTGTTAGTCTATTCTTTCATAACTATATGAAGACTATTACTATTTTCTAATATTTTTATATAAATGTCTCAGTAAATGTATTATTATCTCAGTAGATTATTAATAATCAATTTTATAATAGAACTTTACTTTACTTTACTTTGTAGATTGTTCATAAAAAAGAATGTAGAAATATTATATTTGAAATCGTTTGTGGATCTATGAATTTACTGTATTATTTATTTACTATATCATATTATTTACCAAATTTCCTATATACACAATGATATTATACTAAATTGGATTTATCTTTTTAACAATCAACAAAAGTGTTTTTAATTTTTGTTCTTGTTTTAATTGTTTGGAAATATAACTAAATATTAAAGATGTTTCGCGAACTGCTTATTCTGATACAAATGATAAATCATAAAAAAACAAATGTAATATTATGTTTCAGTTTTAGTATGAAATAAAGCGATAATAAACACATCAAATTATAGAACAACCACATTTATATAAAACAGTGTAGCTCTATAACTTCTCGTAATATTATAGTTTGTTTTCATATAAAACGCGAATATATATAAAACATAAACGTGCATATAAAGCACATAATTCAGTATGTGTAATGTATTGAATGAATTTATTTGGAAGTATCTGTAGAGCTCATCTGCAGATCTCATTTCTCTATTAAATGGAGAAATATGGATTATTATGCTTATTAAGTCAGTTGTGTAATAAATTTAATAACACGTATTTACAAAATCGAATATTTCTATTTAAGTGTGTACATTATTAAGGTATATAAAGGTATTTTTTTTTCACAAAATAACAAACCTTTTTATTGTGTATCGCAATTGAAAAATATTTCTGAAACTGAGAATTTGGAAATATCAATAAGTATGCAAATAATTATTTTACATATTTCACACAATCTTGAAATATTCTACAATATTTATTCAGTTTAAGTAAATAATATTGTTTATTAATATTAATAAATTAATTAAATTGAAGGAATTTTATACTTGAATATTCTTAGAATATCAAAGTTAGGAAAAGCAGTTAATTTAATGTATATTGAAATGTTTCAATATTTCAATGTGACCGAATAACTACATTCTTATAAATTTCTATATTACTATTTCAACTAACCAAATTTACTTAATTTTGTATTTATAACGATAATTAATACTAATTCTTCTAATTAATATAAAATTTTTAACAATGTTGCTCGAATTATCGATAAAACGAAATATCTTTCTAAAATTTTTTAGAACAATCGGAACATATTATGTACCCTTATAATTATTATTAATAAGACAGTGTTTATTAGTCAAACGAATGAAATTTCATTGATTTTTTATGAGATAGGACATAAAAAGTCAGTCCATCGAAGTTAGTAGATGAGACATCGAGGCAGGGATAAGAGTTATCATTGACACAGATCTGTGTGGTGAATGTCTATGTAGAGACAAAGATTTATCACCATTCGACTTTTAAGTTTTAATATCGATACTCTATCTAATATTGACAGATTGGGCTCGTGTATAGAGATCATATATATATATATATATATATATATATATATATATATATATATATATATATATATATATAGAGAGAGAGAGAGAGAGAGAGAGAGAGAAGTTCCAAGTGCAAATTGTTGTTATAATATTCAATGATTGAAATGAATGTTCGCATCCATTATTTCTTACCTTTGATTCTCTATTTTTAACGAGCAATTAAAAAAATGTTGCTTCTCCAAAGCATTATAATTTGAAAGTCTTTATAGCTTAATTAATTAATCAAGGAGGTAGTTTACTCCTCAGTCATAGGTAGATGGGTCGATGAAATTACCGCGCTGTTCGTATACGAAGCGAATAGTACCCTCAAAGTAAAGTCAAAGTACTCGCTAAGAAATACACGATAGCTGCAGGTGTAATTTGATTTCTCGATCAAGACATTACCATTCGTTGATTTTTAGCGGTTTCGTAGCCGTTATTGCTCGGGCTTTTGCATTTTGCGCCTCCGAATGTAAGTTCGAGGGGAAGGCTAAGGGTCGTCTCGGAAAACCGGTGCATCGGCCGAGAGTTCCTTTGCTGAATTTGCCCACATACTGGGTGGATCGTTCAAGCGTGAAGAAACGAAGGTAACGAGATTAGCGTTACGTATTGCATACAAACAGGTACATGAGATTGCCTTCGTATAAGACGCTGATGTACTATTAAGACAGAGCACACGAGCATGCGGGTAAACGTGTATTTTACCCAGGGAATGCGTAAAATTACATGTAAATCTCGGCTTTATGCATACCCTGCATAATCTCAATTATGCGCTTTACCGCGAACTCATGCATCTTCTCCATGACAATGAGCGTTACCATTATTTTATATCAATATTGCCAATCTGTAAAAAAAAGTGGCTGTTTGGCAGGGAGCGTAATATACCGGACGACAGTGACCTAGAATATTTAGATTGGGTGACATTGATAACAGGGCTCGCTCTTGCGTGCTTCTCGGTGCATACAACGCTTATCATTACTCTCGATTATTCTCTCGATTAATGATATTATCATTTCAAAGGAAATTAGTATTATTTAATGAGAATTCTTTTGTAATACGAGCTTTCCTATTCCAAATTTTTCCTTACCTTACTCTGGAGTTTGAAATTCCTCTTAAATTCAAATGCCTTAAGCTACATATACCACTTAATAATTATGAAAATTAATATTCGTATTTAATTTGGTTATAGGCACATTATGATAAATTTGCGTTTATTTATTTACTCTTTTTTTTTTTTTTTTCAAGTCGACGGTCCGTTAGAATAATAATTATACAATATGATTCTTAGTGATTAAATTATCATAATACTCGTATTATGTTTTTCTTTACAACTTGCATATATATTTTTGTTTATATTGGAATATCATCCGATCTGATTCAGAAAGATGTTCTCTTGCGATAATATTTCCTGCCGTGAAAAAATGATTAGTTAAACGAACTCGTGCGCGTATACGAAATATTTTTTAAATTACCTTTTTCTGGATGCTGGACGCGGAATAATCGATTAAAAAGTAAGATTCAACATTAAAGATATAACTAATAAAAATGTTTGGATTAGTTGAGAAGCGGATCTGTTAATCAGGGCTTGCTAAATAATTCTTAAGATAATATCAATTGACAAATTAGTGTTAAATTTATGCGCACAAATTTCATATAAATTTCAATCCATTAATTACGTAATATTAAAAACTTAATTTCAACTACTATTATAATTAATGTTTTTTATTGTGTACTATTGTGAAAAATGTTGAGCGTTGCAACGATTCCAACGCACTTTGCGCACGCGTTTAAAATACATTTGCATTTGAACAGCGCTGTGCATTAAAAAGAAGCAACTATAAAATATTATTTCTTTCTTAACGAAGTCTTCATCGTCATTTTAAATAAGCAAATGAACGAGCGGAAGCGCGAAAGATTGACGGAGCAAAAGAAAGCGAAAACGAATAAAGAGATACGGGAAGGAGGTAGAGTTGGTGCGTGCTTAGATTGTATGGACTCGAGCTTCCACGAGGCTCAGTGTGATGAAGAGCCAAAAGGGGCTACCTATTCTTGATTTTACGCGTCTGACGTTCTCAATTGGACCGTCGAAACATTATTATTCGTAGAAAGAGATGAGACTTGTTAACCAGAGACATCCTTTGTTACTTCGGAGATTATATGGAAGTCGAAGAGCACATCTCTTCCCTCGATTTCCTGTGGCGCATTGCTGTTCCTGTCGCTTTCGTGATCTCAACTCTTTTGCTTATTCAATCACCCTTTCTTTCTCCTTCTCTTGTAGCCTAGATTTTACTCGGACGTGTCCTCCGGACCTATCTTTTCTGCGGTTTCAAATAATTCAAAGATTTCTTCGGGGCCATCAGATTTTTTTAACAAGCTTAAACTTCGTAAGAATCTTTAAAAATTTTACACATACACACTTACATATATATATATTTCTTTTAATGAAGAATGCCCTCTATCTACATCTGGATATAATTTCAAAAACTGTTTA
>NW_011948417.1:8753054-8754684 GCF_000503995.2 Ceratosolen solmsi marchali
AATGCCGAGATATCAATTACTTTCACACAGGCACAATGACCGTTGAGCAACATTTGGCTAGAACACGTATAAAAAAAGCTTTTGAAACTAAGTAAAAAGTAAACTTTGGATTTATGTTCTTCAATAAGGAATGCGGTAACGTTGAATTTTCAACTAAATTACACCTAATTACTGTACCAATCAAACCTAATTACCAAGTATGGTACCAAGAATTTAACGTTGTAAGAAACGTTGTAATAACAAATATATAACCGTATAACCACAGGTACTGAATAATTCTTAGAAACTATTTGATGATTTTTATTTTTTTAATAAAACAACAGAAATATGAATTTTCTTTTTCAGATTCAATATCATTATTAGATAAATTTTTTTTTTTTTTTTTTTTTAATTCATATGGAAAAGATATCCACTTTTACCTCACTGTACACGTTGCACATACAAAAATAAATAAAAAATGTGAAAATCTGATTCAAGTATGCCGGTACGTATCTTTTATATTTCTCAAGAATTCGGATATATAAATTTTATTTTTGACGGACTTTTGAAACTCTCACGCATTTTCATCTCAAAATTATTCAAAAAGATAGAATTTAAAGTACGTACTTCTTGTCAAAAATACTAATAAAGTAGCATTATCTATGATAATAACAAAAATTCATTTTATTGTAAATAAATTTCAACTTTTCGTACTTCAAATTACTACCGCACAATCAAATTTATTACGCTTAAGATGTGGTGTGTGTATGTACATATATATATTAAGTAATTCTTAGAAAATTTTTTAACATAGAAACTTTGTAATTGTACTTTTGCTTATTTTATGTTAATATGTCAATATATACTAAAATAATAGTAAACGATTCTTATATAATAATATTACATATCCGTTATTATTGTTATTTATAATAAGATAATAATGATACAAAATAATCTTAATTTACAATACATAAACATGTAAGTTGATTATAAGATAATACAAAACTTTAAAATAACATATATGTCGTGAAATAATTAAAATTATGTCAAAAAGTAGTCATTATAGTGACATAAATAATCTGATCAATTAAAATACAAAAAAGATGAATAGAAGTCTTATATAAGGACATGAAAGTGAAAAATTGACTTTACAAATGCTCTTTGGTATATTATCCATCGATTGTATTATATCAAGTAGAGTTCAAACTAAAATGAGAAATTTAAAAAACGTAATAATTAGCGTAATATTTACACCACTCGCGAGCCATCAATAAACAATTAGTCGATTATGCAGAAAATGTCTTAATCTATTTATGCCTGTAATATTGCATTATGCCGATCGTCCAGGAAATAAATGCACTGAAGATTATGCGCGTTAGGATCATGATCACGCGCAAACTTTTGTGGGCGCTTTCGAAATATATAATTCCGCGCAACAATTTTCTGATCTCAGCTTCTCTCCCTTTCTCTCTCTCTCTCTCTCTCTCTCTCTCTCTCTGTCTCTCTCTCTATCTCACTATCTCTATCTCTATCTCTCTCTATCTCTCTCTCCCTCCTTTGTGCCGCCAAGATGAGCCGCAGAGAAGAGAATCGGCGAGAATCGGGATAATCTTTTACTGAAGGTCTTGATAAATAACGCGCGAGTGAGCTC
>NW_011948417.1:8754698-8784545 GCF_000503995.2 Ceratosolen solmsi marchali
CTTTCCCTCTCGTTCTCTCTCTTTCTTTTCATCTCCGTCTTTCTCTTCAGATTTTTCTTTTCTCCGTTCATCCTCGATTTGTCCTCAACATTTCACTTTTTCGTACCGTTGCTAATATTCTATTTTTTTAAAACTTCTCATTTTTCTATTTTAATTCTTCTCCTCTTGATGTTGCTCATCAAATATAAGATAAAAGGTTATGGTAGCTAAAGAAATTTTTTCACGGTACAGAAATGTGTTACATTTATTTTTATATAAAGTAAAAATAAATAGAAAGTTTGAAGAATTTGAGCTTATGATTTTACAATACTTGCAACGTGATCTTCGAAGGGGATAAAAATAAATAAATGAGATCTAAGAGATCATTAAGTTCATAAAAAAAAACTTTCAAAACTGCCCTACTAGAAATATAATTTATATAAATTTTTTATATATTAATTTATTTAAATACAATAGTAAACTTAATTGACACTAAACTGTCAATACTAACATTTTAACAAATTCAAAATCCCTTTATATAACCACTTATAACCATGAATTATGCAAATGCTCGAAAGTGGACATAAGCATCTTCCTTATTTAGCACATTGTATGTTGGTAACGTGAAATAATTAAAAATTTCAAAAAATCAGAGTTATAGAGATGAAAAAAAGAAGAAAATTTCATAAGGTTAAGAAATATTATAACTAGCGGCAATTTTGTGGCTCTAAATACCACGTACAGCCTTAAGGCCCAGCTAAGAATTCCTAGTCCCGCGTCGATCAACACATTAAGGTCCCGATGCTTTGGGCCTTAAGCGTCCGAAAATTGTCTGCCACCCGACCATTATACATACACCCATGCATTTGTACACCAACGATCGCTCTCTTTCTATCTTTATTTTTGCTTTCCTCTCACTTGCTCACACACACACACACACACACACACACACACACACACTCCCTCTCTCTCTCTCTCTCTCTATCTCTCTCTCTCTGTCTCACTCACTCTCTCTGTTTCATGCTTTTTTACAACATTCATAATTCGTAAATAATAATGCCGGAGCTCGCGGCAATGACGGCATCGACAGCGTTTGTACCGTACGTTTTATATCTTATAATACGACTGGGCGAAGGAGAAAGAGAGAGAAATAGTGTAAAGAATAGAAGAGAGTAATGAAGATAAACAGAGAGGCAGAGACAGAGCGAGATATAGAGATAGAGAGAGAGGCAGAGAGAGAGAGAGAGAGAGAGAGAGAGAGTCGGAGAGGGAGCAAGAGAGCAATATATATATGTATATATATAGATATATAGATAGATATATAGATAGATAGATAGATAGATAGAGAGATAGATAGATAGAGAGATAGAGATAGAGAGAGAGAGAGAGAGAATGGATATTATACGATGAAGACGATCAAACATACACGTACATAAATACAAGTGCGTGTATAATAAAGATGAGATCCGAAAGTACGGATGAGTGTGATGAGTCTGTTTACATAAGTCAGTTTTAATAGAAAGTTCTTAATAAGGAGGTATGAAACTTTCTTACTTCTTCTCGTCCTCATTGTCGTTCTTGTCTTCTTTAATATCCTTTTTCCAAAATAAAAAATCACAAAGAGATATTTTTTCTTTATTGCCTTTGATCATTTTGATTGGCTAATTGGGAGTTGTTATTCCTTGTGCATTATTGAATTTATTAATTTAGTCATAAAACTAAAACATAAAAAGAAGTATTTAATTTTAATATAAACAAAATTTTGTATAAAGATGCTTTAGTTTGGTGTCTTCAATTGTTATTTTATTTTATAGAGAATGTTAAAAAATATCAGATTTATTGTTAGTGTAATTGCTGGAAAATGCTTACAGAGTCAACATTTACTTTTATTTATTGTTAGCAATTATTCGCTGTTAAAAATATATATAGTTCTTTTAGAAATTATCATAAAGTTTGATTAACAAATTTTCCTTTAAAAGAAAACAGACGTACATTTGTACTTAAAAATTCGGAGAGGATTAATAATCGCAAAATTATTGAGCTCTTTTAATTATAATTAATTTTGATTTTCAAAAACTTGACAGTTATCGATATGTTATAGAACTGCCCTTTATAAGTGTCGCTCATCAAGTTTTCCAGAAACTCAAAACTTGTTCTATACTTCAATTACATGTAAATATTAATCAAATGATACTATTGCATGACTTAAGTAATATCTGTTAATAGATTAGCTGACACTTATAGCTAAATATTTTTAAAAATCGTTTCATTGAGTAAACAATAAAAAATTTATATAGATTTATTTATATGTTTGTATTAAAAATTTGTACAATTATTTGTAATATATATATATATATATATATATATATATATATATAATATATAATTGAAATATTACAATATAACTATGAATTTGATATCATTTCAATTTATAAGCTTCCATACAAACAATTTTAAAATATCGTCTTGGTAAGGTTCTTGGAAATATACTAACACGAGGTTTTAATTTGTTGAATGCAATTGTTTATAAAATTTAATGGGACACGATAGTGATATTTTTGATTTAGTAGTCGTAATAAAATTGGAGATCGTCATGTAAATACGTCCTAGAGTCGAGGACCCAAAATAACATTAAAATGTTGATAACCGATGGGCGAAGGTATTAATAAAATATTATGCGTGACATTTGATTGTAACAGTTAATTAATTGGTTTAAATTGGAAAAAGTTTAAAGTGTAAGACAATCGAAATGTTGTTTTTCAAGAAACACTTACCCATGGAGATTATCATTATGCCAAGTTCCACCGTTATGGGAAGTATTGCGGAGCAGTGAAACTCGGAGAAGGTCCATCAAACGGTCGGTCACGCCCCAGGCTCTTATTCTTTAATCCGGGCCCTGCACATTCGTTGAAGGCAATTATAGGCATAAACAAAAATAATAAGGATATTCATTATTATAAAATAATTGAATTGTAAGTATCTTATTAATGTTTAAACTGCGAACTTGTATACGAGCGTTGTCAGATCTGGAATACTGATTTTCCAATCTGAAGTTCATCGTTTTAATTCTCCTGAATATATTTTGCGTCCATAACCTTTCATTTCAATCAAAAAGTAAGTTATAAAAGTATGCGACTGAACAATTCGTGAAAGGTAGTAACCAAGCGGAGAAAAGGCAATTTGTAACGTACGTCGTTATGTTTATCTCGAGATGTTCCTTATTGAAAATCAGGTATTACGAGTGCGAAAGAAATAAGAGTTACGATTTATTATTTATGCTGACATTGAGTAAAAAAAAAAAAAAAAAAAAAAATTAATCAAAATCGGCTTTACCGTAAAAGCCGTTTGATCGCATTTTCGAAGTTTTTTTGTTCATTTCGTTCTTTACGTTATATATCGAAGCTTCTGAAAGTTTACGAGAAGTTAACGCCATGCCAAAATTTCATGTCTTCCGAATACAAGATTTTCCGTAATTAAATTAAAATTGTAACAACGATGGCTACACTTCCAACACAAAGTAATTGCTATTAAAATCGATAAACAATAATTTCTGGGCCGGTTTCGCCAGAAGTATGCACAAAGGTTAATAATGATTCGCTACGGTGCTCATGTGGGAGTGAGTCTGCTTGGGTATAATTTTTTTAGAGAACGATCGTAGCGATTTTGGCAGAAAAAATGATTTCGCGCGTATAAAAATCAAATCATTATTGTTTACAACGGTTGCTGGTTTATAAAAATCCTTTGCGTTTATTAAGCGGGAGAAAAAGGGTCGACGAGAATACCGATCGAGAACTGGTTGTTATAAGAAAAGAACAAAGTGCTCGGGAACGGAAGGAGGTAGACAGAAAAAGAAGGAAAGGGAAGATGAGGCGAATATAAACTCGTACGTAACGTAAAAAAGCACGTGCAGCAGCAGGAGCACGCGACCACGGAATTGAAATTCAAATTAAAAATCCGGAATTATGAAATCATCGTCTTTGGGAAACGGCGCGTGGAAAGGATGCGGCAAGGTAGCGAGGAAGAAAAGGGGCGAAGGGTCTCGCAGAAAAAGGGCGACCAATTTTCGGGCAATTTCGTGATGGGTCTGAACTAAAAAAAAAAAAAAATAATAATCTGCCGGCGGCAACCATATGGTCTCCGACTGGATAGGCGCTCCGTCCCTTTCTCCCTCTTTTCTTTATTTTCCTTCCTTCTTCTCGTCCTTCGCTACTTCTTGCCTTTTTCGTTCACCGCTCCTGACATATAAAGTCTCGGTATGTACTATATAAGCGGGCGGCTTTGCAAGGGTCGAAAAAAATCCTCGGTTCGGGATAAAAATCCATCGCGACCTGTCCGCAATGCCTTTTGTATGATGCGAAGCATCGCCGATGATCGATCTGTCGTTGCTTTCGATCCTGATCGTTAATAAGTATATATAAAACGTGCAAAGAACACTCGGCTATAATTTGTATAAAGCCTTTTGCCTGCACTTTTTACAGTAATATTTAATATTTATAGAGGTCGTAAAAAAATCTGACTCTTTTATGATTCCAAAAGATGAATACAAAAGATCTCTGGAAAGCAAATGATGTAATTGGAATTATCGTTCTTGAGTAACGATCGCTCTCTAAACAGTTCAAAATAAAATTAAATCATAAAGTGGTTAAACCAAAATTATTTTTGTTAAATTTGTTTCGGTACATATATAATATATACGTTATATATATATATATATATAACTAGTGATTTTTCATCGTTGACAATATAAATTTTATTTTTAATGATCGACGTATTTACATTAATATTCATAAGCTGGATATGGCACAAATTTGTATAATATCTTTAATAATTTGATCTTTATAAGTCGTTTAATTCGATGAATTTAAAATCAAATCGGCCTTAAACTCTTTTTCATCTTTCAAAGCTACATTTGATCTAATATTTATAATATTTATAATTCAAAATAAATGAAATAAATTAAGTTCATGAACCAACATAATCTGAATATATTATGGTATATTATTTTATATCGCGTATTTATCGATTGCGACGATTAATTTAAATTACTTTATTGGGGCAAATGTAAGTCTTTTTAAGTAAAGAATATCTCAACGAAATGTCTACATATAAATTAAAGATCTTTATTGCTTTAATAATCTACATATACTTAAAAGTGAAAGAATAAAATGAAATAAAATAATAATTAAATTATATATTTTGCATACTATTTTCGCGAGTTTTATTATGAATTAAAAATTTAATGAAAAGATTTCTAACTAGAATAGTATTAATTTCATAATAATTTGCATCACTTATGCAGATAATGAAACAAATGAAGACAAATTGTGAAAATGTATAATTAATATAATAAGAATAAATGACGATCTATCTTTCGGCGATTAATAACTGATTTAATATAATTTTAACACAATAATCATAATGATAATGTAATTCATTGGCAAAATTTTAATCAAATAACGATATAATCAAGTATAAGAAACGTATAAATGCGTTTCAACAATATCTTTAGCTCATTTATAGAGTTAATAATGTGATTGGAAAGTATTCTTGAAATGAAGTGAAGAGTATTTTTAATTACCGACGAATAACGAATACAGTCACGAATTTCAATACTAATTATTTAAGAAATGTTCGTGACGCACAATTTGATAATAAACAGAACAGTTCGAGTTAGTTGGGGTTGTTAATACAAAATCTTGAAGGAGCGTTAGATTTAATATTTCAATCAATCGAGAATTAAGAAACGTTAAACATCAGATTTTAAACAATTATAAATAAGATATTTTCGGAAACTCGTTAAAATTCTAATCATATTTTTTATTGAATATTGATGCAATAACATAACTTTATATTATATTTTAAAAATTGCTAGTGACAGATGTAAGTTCAAGTCGAAAAATTTTGCGGTAGAAAAATTTCAAGGTGCCGAATCCTACTTACACGTCAATGTCGACAGAGAAGTTTGATGAATGATTTTTCGACGTTGAAATGCACTCGACTTTGGCCCTGCCACTGAAATAGATAAGAAGAAGAGATTTCATAACCGATCAATGGCAGGCAGAGTCCATCGTCGTACGTTACTTACCACTATTCGCAAACATCCCAAGCAATGACAAATGTTTGATCATTGAGTGACGACACTCACTTTTGGCATGGTTTTCGCCTTCGAAAGTTCACCGGTGAAATGGCAAAGCGAGTTCTTCACGACATTAAAAAGAACATGGAGAGAGTGTATAATGCGAGTATATACTCGATGGCGCCGAAAAATTTGAATAAAATTCCGAGGAATCCAGGTTCGGAAAGCCAGATAGCCCCAAGTATATTTGTCTTCGGGCTCGGAAAGTTAGGGAAAAATTTCAGCGCGTATAGGGAGCAACGCGCACCTTCCTTGCCCCTCGAACGAAGATCGATCTCGCGTCGCTAAGAGAATGCCGGGATTTATATATCCCACCTATATGATCGAGTGGGACAAGCCGCTCGACGATCCGACCTTGCGATTATGATGACATCCGCACGTATCGCAGGTGAGCCGCGAGACGATCATTTCCATTGACACTATCCGCTTCGCTTAACGGATTTCATCTCGGGGATCGACTTCTTTTCTCACAAGATTAGTTCCTTCTTTTTCTGCCCCGACTTTTATTATTTCTTTTTTTCATCTTCCTTTTTTTTTTTCTTCTTTTTTTCTTTTACCATTCTTTTTTTTTTTTTTTTTTCAAAAGCGATCAAAAGTTGATCGATGGGCCTCTCGCTCGTATTTCACCTTTTGCGTGACTTTTGCCCGTGGAAAAACAAGTCGTTTTTGCCGGCATTTATACCTCAAGTGCTTTTAATCTCGATTCATTTGTACTTGAACGGAAGTGTTGCTTCGTATTTTATAAATACGCCATTTACTATGTATGAGATTTTTACATTTTAAGGCAATCCTTGTTTAACGGGTCTATTACCGCATTTTATACACAGCAGCAACAGTATATCGGCGAGGATGAAAAATCTTTATAATCCTCTGACCTCTAGTGTTTCAAAAAATTACACTTGTTGCTTCGATTTAATTATACTAAAATTTCTAATAACATACAAGTTATAAAAAAAAAAAAAAAAAAAAAAAAAAAAAAAAAAAACTTAAAAATAATTAAAATATGAAGTTTATGAACAAATACAATTATTAGACATTTCATAAAGATGAACATTCATTAAGTTACATTTATTAACGAAAGTTATTTGAAAAATTATAGATGCAGGATTGCAACTTGTTTTTATATAATATGCAAATTGTTATAGAAACTGCACATTTCTAAACTGCATTCAATAATTATTATGCTTTTTCGTTTACTTTTATTTACAGAAATACGTAAATTATACACGTACAGGTTATTTTATGTTCTAATAGCATTATGTATCACATCTCGTATGGCTTGGGGGGTTTTTTTTTTTTTTTTTAAAAAAAAATTAAAAGGAATTTTTCATTCTTAAAAAAAAAATTTATAAATAACTTAAATTTAATTGCAACAAGAGACTGTTTTTTCTTTTTTTTTTCCATTTTCTTTTTTTTTTTACATATATGTACATGTTTTTCAATAATATGGTATTATTAACTTGTTAAAGTTACTGCAATATTTACATTTTAAATGTTTAATATGTCGTTTTGGAAGTAAAATATTTAAATGTAAAATTGTCATTAATTTTTTGATTTTTTTTTGTGTGCGCTTGACGAAAAATTGTCCACAAAATATTTCTATTATGTTAGGATAATATTTGCCAAGCTCGTTTCCTAATTGTTGCATTAATTTCGTAATTATATTATAAAATACGTTTAATGAAATAAAATCTTATTCGTTTAGAAATCGAGACATTTTCCATTAAAGAGTCATTAAACCAAATCAGTCTTTAGTCATTACACTCTATTATAAATACGCAATCCACATTTCATTATATAAATCGATCGTTCGTCTTTTGTAATAACTGAAAACAAAAGCAACAAAGTAACGCTTAAATATAACGATGTATGAAAACTAACGCTACATAAGGTTTACTTTAGTGGAAAAAAGTAATAAAGTCGCTTATCCCGAGGAATCCAAGGTATCGCAGATGGTTATCCAATATACTTGGACGTTATGTATTGAGCGTCTCGAGCTTATTAAAGACTAAAAATAATTTCTGAATCTAGCTGTGTATAAAATGCGTTGGTCCGAAATAATTCACGGCGACAATTGGCATTCCGAATCACCTTGAAGTCTATTTAATAACTATACGCTTATAATGTAAGGTAAATAATATTATGAAAGGGATATAATAATATAAAAGCGTAAAATAATGTAAAAACAAAAAAAAATTTTTTCATTTTATAGTCTCGTTAGAAATTTCAATTGACTTCATCCTTTATATCCTAAACAAGGACTCAATTTTTTGTAAACCCCCCCCCCCCCTTCCCAGCATTCGCTCCCTTACATAAAAGAAATATACTCGCCACTTTATCACTCGTTGGCCTCTCTCTCTCTCTCTCTCTCTCTCTCTATCTATATATCTATCTATCTCCCCCCCCTGTCTCTCTCTCTCCCTGTCTCTCTTCACCGCGCGCGTTCAATCGCAATAAACAGGAGCAAGAGCGCGACGTCGTCTCATCGTCATGGAGAGTCGTTTGAAAGCTTCGAAGCTCCTTGTCGTCTCTTATTCCTTCTCTTCTTAGACCGTACTCCCACCCTGTGAAAGGATAAAAACAGTTTATAAATAAGCAAGCAGCCAAGCCTAATCCTCCATCGCAGCCTCTTAAAAATTTTCAACACTCGGAGAAGAATGCCGAAAGATAAATTCGGCAGCGAGTGCCATATGTTGGCCGGGGGCGGAAAGTTCGCCTTCCCGATTTTCACGAGGTGATCCGGTGTCCCGCGGCGCCGCAACAGATGGCGTCCCCCAAAAGAAAAAGCGTGATCGAAGCGAGATGAAGACCATTGGGAGTCGTTGGAACGAGAGATGCGCGATTGCTCGAGTTACATCTCGACGCGCATCGCATTTTTTGATAACGAAAGCGTTTAGTCCTACTTTCGGATGTGGTTTCATGCTAATTTATACGCCTACGGATGATCTTATCGTGCGCTTTTTCTACACACTCTAAGCCGCTCGTTATTCTTATCATATTAGCAGCTTCGTACACGCACGCAGTACGTAAATGCCTGACATGATAACGAGCATCGCTGCATACATGTGCCGCAGCAGTACTTTGCTTTGCTCTTAATAAAAATTAATTATTCTTCCGTTAAGCCATTTTCTGATTTATCTATAATTACCTACAATCGGGAACATAGTGAAAGTAGATAGATTGTATGTTATTGAGGCCCTTGTTAAGTAAGAGAGCGAGACATTGTTTCAAATATTTGTTCTTATGTTCTTTGCGAATTGCACTGCTTTATACAGAACCGTGGCTTATTAGAGATGAGCCAACGTTAATGTTATGAGGATAAATTTAGGATTTTATCAATTAATCGGCAACTTCTGCTTTTTTGTTTCGTTCGGTGTGTCACGAAAAATTGATGAAGTTCATCGACTCGTAAGATCGTTGTGATTTCACGATTATATTCCATTATAATAGTTTATAATCCAAACAACTTTTCTTTCTTTTTATTTTTATTTTTCTTTCTTTTTTTTTTTTAAGCCTTGAAGATTATATTTTTTCTCGAAATTATAACATCAATTGAAGCTGATCTGCAATCTATAACTTAATCAATATTGATTTTCTTGTCAACGTGATTGGACATATTGGATGCTTTCTACTTGTAAACACGCAGCGCATAACTACTGATATCGACTTTTACAATCTTTCTTATGTATATGAATGAGCAATTTGAATGGATTATGTAACATACATACGCAACATTCATAAAAATGCGTTACATTTTCATACTGTTAAACTAAATACTTATAACACTGTTCGCAACGTTCGTTACAATGATTAATCACGATGAAATAAATTGCTTTATTCGAATAAAAAGTAATTGCCATAAATATATGAAAGATATGAATAATAGTCCCTCGAGTACTATTCAAAAGTGATGAATATGATAAAAGTAACGTGATTAAGTAGCGATCGCCAGCATATGTAAGATCTAAGTAAAGCTATGTGTTTGTGAAACAAATTAAATTATTAAGCATTGTAAGCGGAATTATAAATTACGATCGAGATTCTATTAATTTATTCGTTAATTATTAATTTCAAATCAATTTTATTTTTTTTTTTTTAACTCTGAACGTATGCGGCATCTTAAAATATTTGTTGACTAAGTGAGAACGCCATGAGTCTTTTCTATTATATTTTCGTCATTAAGAAATTGTTTTGATACCCAACGATGGGTAAGAATGGTAATTTCCGTTTGTATAATTAATTGTATATTTGTATTTTTGTAGAAGTATTTTTCTTAGAATTGTAATTTGTGTTTGTGTAATTAATAGTATATATGAAAATTAAGTGAAATTTTTTTCATTATTGAAATTAGTAGAGTTATTGCACAAATGAAAAAGTGATGATTATAATACAAATTACAATGTAATTAACTAATTCAGATTTTATATAAATATCTTATTAGTTAGAAATGACATGATTGTTGTTTCGTTTATACGTAAAATTAAAATTTTCTTAAATATAGGGCAGTTGATAAAATTATATATAAATAACCATATGTGTTTATAATATTTCTCAAAAATTTCTCCAACATTAGAAATCAAATGTTTCAAATACAAAATTTTTAAACCTTACAAACAAACGTCATAAAATAATATATGATAGTCATTTTTAATCGGCAATAATTATTAAAACTAGGAATTTTAAAGAATTTAAAATATATTTGTCATAAAAAGTTGAAGTTATTCGGTAAAACGTAATTAACGAAACTTTCCCTGTTAGAAATAAATGTATCTAAAATAAAAAGTAATATCACAATTACACTATTTAAATTCATATGGAAGACAGAATGACCGAATTAAGATTTAAAGTTTATTTAAATGGTTATAAAATTAATATAAGGAAATACGATAAGAGCTACAATTCATTGGAAGTAAAGAATTATCTATACACATACTCTATATTAAGTAATGTTCCCATATTATTTTATCGAAACTAACTAAAAGTATTTGAAATCTGTAGGATTGTTAATGCAAATATCGTAATAGCTCATTATTTTTAAGAGATACATTGCTTATTAATTAATACATATTATATGAAAGATTTAGGAAGCGATTAAGCATTCATAAGCAAGTAATTATCAGAAAAATATGAAGTTTGGGATGTAATGTGTTGGTTTTTCGAGATTTTAAAATATCATAAAATTGTACCAAAAATTTGAGACAAATTATCATTTATTGCTTTCTAACGTAATTTTATAATTAAATAAATTAAAAATATTATATTAAAATTCATTAAAATTCTAAATATTATGATTATAATTATTTAACGATAACAAAAATACGATTCGTGGCATATTAAAAAATTTATATATCAGATTATGAAATAATGTTGAAGTTTAGTCGTTTCAATGATGTTTACTTTTTATATATCCAGAATAAATGATAAAGTTCATTTCGAAGTTTTTAATTAAAATAATTAAAAATTTCAATATTGTATTATAATTACGAAGTTAGAATCTATAAAAATATGTTGTTAATGTCGAATAAAAGACATATAAAATAGATATTCATTAGAAACGAATGATAAACCTATAGAAAAATGTTATGTTGTTTATAGATAATGTTTTGTATATACAAAAATGTTAAAACTCAATTTTTTAAACATTTTTTATAAGAGAAAATTTGCGATAATAATCAAAATTCGGGATGTGGCTAATTAAGTTAAATTTGTATACAAAAAAGTAATAGAAAAACTACTAAGTTTCACGAAAAATTGAGCATATTTATAAAAATTGCAGTCTTTAAGATAATTACACTTAATAATCTAATAATTCTACATGATATTTACGTGTATATTTGTATATATATATATATATATATATATATATATATATATATATATATATATATTGCCATATGTAGAGACATAGAAAAATATATTTTCATGAATTTAAAAGATTTAATTATTATTTTTCATTTTTTCCTAAATTATATTTATAATAATAATAATAATAATAAAAGTGCTTAAATCGAAACCCTATAAATGTATTTACTCTTTAATAATAAAACTTTAATATAAAATATATAGATGCTTGTACTTGAAAAATTTTAATGATTGTGACAGAAATTTAAAAATCCACGATATTTATAAGAATTTATTTGCAAAACGTATAAGAATATATTTCAAAATATTTGTATTTCCTATAGCAATTATTTTATTTCATTCTTCTTAAATTTACAAAATTGCCTAGATTTCATCCATTCAATGAAAAAGAGTCTCGACTATATTAGCTGCTAGTATCGATTGAAATTTTATAAATATCTAATTGTCACATCTATAGTCAATTATATTTGATTAGACTTTTAATTCTTTCATATTTCTCCTATCCATACCAATGGGAATTTGTCTTTCCCATAAATCACGAGACTTGTTAAAAACACTATTTGATCGTGCATTACCTTTAACAAATTTAGAACTCCACTGTAACGACAGTATCCTTACGCAGCATCTCGAATCTCGTGCAATCGAACTGAAAGATACGATAAAGTGTGTGCGAGGGCAAAGTTGGCAAAAAATTCAACGGTCAGTTCAGGAGGGAAGATAAACCGAATAATGATAGATAAAGGAGGATAGGTACACGCACGCGTACTTTTTCAAAATGTTTGGCATATTGCACTCGTTCCTTGTCTTCGACGAGCCGCCAGTGTTCTGCTATGTTTGTAGGCACACGTGTGTGCTCACACGCATACCCAAGGGAATCTTTTTCTTTTTTCTTCTTTTTACGTTCAACTGCCTCCTGTCGGGAGGATGCGACTCAAAATTTATCGTTCGCAGTCAGCGTTAACGTACTCCTAACGATTATTCCTCTCCCACCCCGCTCGGCCACCCTTTCTTACTCGCGCTCACTTTTCCCTCTAAATTCCTTCGTTTATAATCGTTTTCGTGTACGGGAAAGATTTAAAAATAAAATAACTTAATTGGTTGTAGAATTCAGGAACGTATGATGTTATGGGAAATACGTCGAAAAATCTATAATGTTTTTAACGCGATAATTCGGAAGTTCATAAGCTCTTAGAGGTTTATTATACATAAATGCTCGGAGTCGTTAATACCCTCCAACCTCGTAGTCATTAACGTCCGATCTTAATTTTAATAATAATAATTTCATTTTAATTGTAATACGATAATTTTTTTTTTTTTTTTTTTTTTTGTTTGTTGCAATTCTTATTTAATTTTTACTATCAACTATTACATTAAAAAAATTAGAATATTGTACGAATTGTTTAATGATTCTACAATCGTAGGATTAACATATTAGCTAAGCTTAATTCCTTTAATTTTTCTAAACAAAATTGTAAAAATGATTTTCAGTTAGAAATTTTATAAAGATATAAAATGCATGTAAATAAAGCATAGAATATTATTCTAATGTTTGCAATAAATTTTGATCGATTTTTTGTTGGTTGAATGTTTCTCCGAACCATTTTAATGTGGAATATTTAGTTTCAAATAATCAGACTGTGAAGCGAGATAGAACGATGCGTATTCAATGCAGATCATAAGCACTTATTTGAGAAACTAAAGGGAGACTCCTCTCCCATAGCCTTGTCTTTATTATTATTGGGATATTTATTATTACAATTGTGGATCCTAATTCACGTTATTGTGAACATCGATCATACATTGATATCTTTACCTTTTCATGTGTTTTTCATAACAATGGCAGTGCATTTCTTGACAATCGATTAGTTGTCTTGGACGAATGTCCCGAGTAGTAGGATGTTAAATGATTTTTGTTCGTAAGGTTAAGGCATTTAAACTAAGGTGCTTTGTTCCTTTAAATTATTAGGAAAATTGTAATTTCGAAAGATAATTTTTCGATAAACATTGAATATCGTCTATGCAAAAGTGAATTGAGAAGGTTAATCAAGTTTTCAGCTTACGAAAATTTTTCTTCTCTGTTAATTATTTATAAAGTTCCGACTTATATTCAGATGTACTGAATGGTGTAAAACATTTTTTCTTACTTTTTCTTTTTGTGTTGGAATATCTTGGGAAACTATTTTATAAAGCCATCTAAAATACATGTGTCTGTAAAAGATGATCATATAGTTGTATACAAATTAAAAATTTAATATCAATATAAGATTGCTTGTTCGCCAATTAGTTTTAGCTGTATTTAAATGACCACGACTGTGAAAAGAATTTATCGAAAACTATATAATTATAAATATATATATATATATATATATATATATGCTTGTATCTAAATAATTGCCGAATAAAATTTTAAGCATTATTTCCTCGGGCTTTTTCTCAAAACATTCCTTTCCTTTTGTTTCCTTCATCTTTACGAGTACGGCTCAAATTGCTAAAATGCTTCTGTGATATAAAAAAGCATAAATATCACATATTATACGATAACGCAAACAATGATGGATTTTAAAAAATCATTGAACGCGTACGTTTGCTGAGAGTGTTTTCTTGTTACGAATTTAATTGGAGTATCGGAAGCGAAAGGTTATTATGAATCATCGTGCATTGAATCTCTTAATAAGCATTATCTGGCTGTCAAAATTTTCTCAATCCATTAGAATAATGTTTATGTATTAAACAATGTCTAAATGGCTCTTACATTGTTGCAAATTACATTCAATGGACAAGGCATTAAGATAAAAACGTTGAGTTACTGGTAAATTGCTTTCAGGTAATCTACACGGATTCTGGTGCTTCTCATAAAATAGAAACATTTTACGCCAACGATAATGGATGTCATAAGATATTTTCAAATTCGCTGGATACGTTGGGTGAAAGACATAAAAAAAAAAAAAAAAAAAAAGAGAGAGAGAGAGAGAAAAAAGAAAAAAAAAGAGACGTTAAAAGGATTTTAAATTCATGAAGAATACATGTGCGGGATTCAAAGAGCAGAAAAAGTGCAGTCAATGGAACAATACGAAATTTCAAAAATAACAATTGAACAAAGAGACGGTTTAATAGAAATAGGAGGTTCACGTAAGAAAAGAACTTAATAAGATTTCAAAGGCAACACGAGGATGAACCAATGAAAATTCGGACGTAATGAGATTATGAAATTTAAAGAAACTGTCTTTACGGATGAATAAGAAACTCTCATATAACAATGATATTATTATTTACGAAATACATAAAATTAATGGCGAAAATTTTTTTCTCAGGAAATTCATGCAAAAATACATTAAATTTTACATTGAATTTTTGATATTCCTAAGTGTCTAACGGAATTTCACCCGCAACTAAGCTCGATTTGCTTCTATTAGTGTACCTACAGCTAGTAAAAAAAAAAAAAACCATCCTCACATCCACATTGCCTCATGCGAATCTACAGCAGAGACGTTACCGAGAAACTATTGGCGCGTTAAAAATGGTTTCGTCGACGAAGCGAAACTGCCAAGGCAGCCAAAATGTGCTAATAACCAAGAAACGCGACTCTCGGTCGTTAGTTTCTCTCCCACGATATCCCAAGAAGAGGAGACTCGATAGCATCGCCAGGATATCTTCGGCGCGGAATTCATCGTGATTTCGCGCTCGAAACTTATCTAAATAAAAGGATTGATTTACCAGGGAAGGACAAAGCGGCCCCTTCCGTTACTAGCAACGAGCACATCCGCAATCAGACGAAAATGGCTCCCTGTCGGGATGACACTTTTTTTTCCCGTGTCCCCCCACCTCCCCAACCGACTGAATTGGAAGTGTGCCAGGGGCCATTAAGGCCAATTAACGGGCTCTCAATATTCGACGTGGACGCACATGTAAAAATGAAATTTTCCTCGCAAGCCTGTGAGATGTACTTTAACATTTTATAAGCCAAGCTCCGCAAGCGTGGAATTTCTCGTAAGCTACGAGCAACCAAAGGAGATCGACCGTTAGATAAACATCACCACAATCGTATAATCGACTTGATGGTTAATCATGGCGATCTTCTTTTCATCTTCCTTTTTTCTCGTCTTTCCCTCATATAAAGTTCGCTTATTTAAGGAGTTATTTAAGGTGCAAATAAAAGGGAAGGTTTATTATTTTACTTCCTCTGAATTTGTTTATTTATCTTGGAGGTCGGAGGACGACGTCTCGGTTACTGCGATAAATGGCGGCTTTCGTGTTCTCGCTTTATTACACTCTAAACGTTGAAAGAGATGGAAACGATTGCCTCACAAAGTAAGCTACCAATTGTCTTCTCAAAAATCGACAAATTTTACACCGCAGTCAGTGTACGCATAATTCTAGGCAATTATATATTGCGTTTGAAGGTTATACATTCACTATGAACTCGTTATTTAAATTTCCAAAATTTAATTCGAAATTCAATGGTTCAAGCTATATTTTATAAATTAATTATTGTACTTTATCAAAGTCGAGCCTATCTTACTTTATTTATTTTATCCTTTAATATTAGAAAACACGAAAGAATATTCGTTCGTTTTTTATTTATTAATTCAGGGGTATTATTACATTTTCAGGGATCCTAGTCATCAATCAAAAGAGCCTACCGATTATTATCCAACGCGAGGGTGAAGTTCTTTAAGGAAATACTATTAAAATTATTTTTAAACTTAATATACGTTTATTAGAAATAATCATGATTTTCTTTTAAATATAAGGCTAAAAATAATAACTCATTTCGGGATGATTTTTTTTTTTTTTTTTTTTTTTTTTTAAGACTTTTTTTTAAAAAAAAAAAAAAAAAAAAAAAAAAAAAAAAAAAAAAACAAACAAACAAACAAAAAAAAAAACAAACAAAACAAACAAACAAAAAAAAACCAGTCTTGTGAAATTTTTATAAAAATCTTATATAAAAAGTAAATGAAATCATTGTGACTTGAGAATAATATACGCATTCATTTATTTTGAACCACATTATTCATTTTTCATTTTTCGTTCCTCGAGTGAAAATTTATATCTAAATAAAAAGGGAGATAACGAACCATATCGTTTGTCTTTAATAAGAATGTAAAATTTCTGAATAGTCGATCAAATAATGTTTAAAAAATTGCGATACATATAAAATTCCTTATAAAATCGCTTATCAATAACATTAATCCTCTATAACACATCGTCTCAATAAAACTGAAAATTCTTTTGTTCTTACTTTTTTCACAGTCATAATACAAATATTTTCTTTGATTTTAACAATCTATTGCAAATGTCATTGTTATGTATACGTTTTATTATATATAATTTTAAAATTATGAGGACACAAATTTCAAAACCCTCAATGCTATCTATATAAAGTTATATAAAGAAACTATTTAATTTCATTTATAGTCTTATTTATAATATAATTTAATAAAATAAATAATGTTTAATATCCGGAATCATTTAAATTTTAAATTATTGAAAATGAAGCGAGGAAGTACATTACTACGATAACAATTTCATTAACATTAATTTATTATAATACGAGGCTAAAAAATTATTACGGTAATAAGCATATAAACACGCGTCGTGAAAATAACTTAAGAAATTAACATTTGATATTTGAACATTATAATTTACAATTAATTTTTTCCAAATACTGCAACAAGTTTATATTTATTTAAATTAACGATTGCATAGTATTATTAATTTCAGTGTTAAGTATACTTCTTGGCAGTCACTTGAATTTCGAATTGCGTAATATATTAAATGCAAATGCATACATATTTAATTTAAAAACATAACTCTTTCCTTTAACTCTTAGCGTTAATATCATTGTTTTCAAGGTATTGAATTAAATTTATTGTCGAAATGAAATCACGACGCTGTGCACGTCAATATTAATCGAGACCTTTAATATCCCGTATTTATGGAATAAATAATGCATTTGCATACACTTTTCAGAGGTGTCTCGCTAACATTTTCAACGAAATAAAAGAAAATTTGCAGCTTCGTCTCATTTATGGCGCCAATATTAAATAATAAAATAAGTTAACCCATTTCGCTTCTGACATTAAAAGCCATCTTGTTTATACTATTATGTATCTGGAAATTCATAAATTTTATAAAAACTTAGCATAAAACTATGGCATCTGTAGAATAAAGAATTGATTCTACGGCTGCGAAGGTGGTGGTGGTGGCGACGACTGGAGAAGCATAAAAAACTTTGGAGAAATAAAGACGAAACCGCCTATCGTAAAACGATTAACACTCTTATAGCTGCACTTTAATGTGTATTTTTTCTTGAAAGACCAAAGGCGAAATAACCATTCGGCTGTTACCGACTGTTCGACTGTTACTATTAAGTTCAGTATTTCTCACTCTCGCTCTTCGACTCCCGCGCCCATCCAATAAACAGAAATTTAGCGACTGAGGAATGAAATTAAATGTAAGATTTCATTTACTTAAACTCGAAGCAATAATTCGTTGCCTCTTACATTCGATACCATGCATTTTTAATAAAAAAATTTTCATATTCGTATCATATTCTTCCCTATCTTCGTACTAAAAATTAGTAAAGTAGAGCAAATGTTTCTTACGTTTTGTATCTTGATAAGAGATGTATATTATTCAAATTCAAAACATATAAGCTTCCTCTCGATCTCAGTAAGCACAATCGTATTTGTAAAAATCCAAATAAAGTTTAAACATTGATCGATCTCTTAGGCAGTTTATTTTTATTTATTTTTTTTTTATTTTATTTTATTTTATTTTTAATATTATGTAACCGTACTATATTATTAGCACTTAATTTAACTACCTTAAAAAGAAGTATAATGCATTCAAAGCTTAAAACTTTGACACTGTAACACTAATAAAACTTTTGGCTCGTTGAAATCAAGAGAAAGTGGATCCATTTTGAGGCCTCATTATTAATGATACACGAGCAGTAAAGCCATTTATAGATATATGTGTGTATATATATATATATATATATATATATATATATATATAGTTTGAATTAAAATAAAATTATTTTATGCCTTTCAATACATACGCATGAATATATATTTAAATTATTGAAACATTCATCAACGAGTCATGGGTTTCGTTTTCGTAAAATTTTTTCAATCGCGTAAAAGTTTATAATTCCAATGAGAATAATATAGTAATAATAGGAAAAATGATTTTTTTTTTTTTTTTTTTTTTTTTTTTTTTTTTTTTTTTTTTGTAATATTGCATGGGAAATACATATGAAATAATAATAGTAATATTTGTCTCGCAATTAAAATAAAATTGATAAATTTTTTAAAATAATTGTACAGCCATGTGAGTGAAAGTATCGTAAATAATTATTTCTAATTTATTATAAAGATTTTAAAAAATTAATTACTTAGCATTTTTAATCTCTCTTCGTGCATAAGAACTTTTAAAAGACCGAAAAGATTAGTATAGCCGATATATCCAAAAATTTCGCTGAGAATGCATTTTATTGTATATATAATTCTCAAATACCATATCTTTATTTTAAAATTGACCTCGTTAACAAAATTAAATATATAAATTACGATATGCTGGAGGAGTTGTCGCAGTACAGCACTGTTAATAGCGTGGCAAAGGTGCAGAATATGAAAGTCATCGAGCAATGTAATGTCAACGGTATGGTGCTTCGTTCGTTAATTATTTAGAATGAAAAGTTCTAGTTCAAATGAACTACATGAGAGAATAATTTAAAAAATAAATAAATAAACAAAATGTTGCATGTAATCGTTGAATAATGTATACCTAACGTAGATCGATAAGCTAGCATAATTATTCGGATAATCGTCAAATATTTAACTTACTGGAAGCTCTAGAATATTAAAACATTTGTTTATTACTTTAAATAATTATTCTCTCAACATATAGCGTATATACTACATATATACTACAAATTATATAAAATATCACCTCACGAAAAGGTTCTTTTCGACTAGTTTCTGATAGCTTATTTAAATGCTAAGGCAAAAAAGCAACAGTTTTACTCATTTTTGTACTTTAATATTGAAGTTAAATGAGTTTTTTTTTCTCTTGATGATAATAGAATTATTTCACGATTATATCGTTTTTTCCCGTAAAATTTTCCGTACAAAATTTCTGTTACCATTCGCTGATATAGCATTGAATTTAAATAATAACATTTTAACATTTAAGTATATTGATTGATAATATTGCATGCAATAATCTAAATGTACTTGATTACTTACACGATTGTACAATATAATATATGCGAAATTGATATATGAAGTTTTATAGTACTTAATCTCTAGTCACTTAATTATGTAATAAAAAAAAAAATGTTCTTATATTGATAAAATTTAATTATAATTTATTATTAATCGTCTTCGTGAAAATAGACGACTGAGCAGTTGACTCTGTAATTATAACTAGATCAAGTATATTTAAGGAACTTTTAAATAAGCAAGTTTTGCAAAACCTTATAAGCCACTGAAAATTCTATTGCGTAGAAAAAAACAATACAATTGTTAAAAAATTAATAAAATTAAAATATATTACAACGACTACGAGAGCGTGAAATTAATATATTCCTCTTTAGTGCTAAAATGTCATTACAAAACTAGTGATTGAGCAACTAATTGACAATTGCATTGAATTATTAGTATATTGAATATTTTATCGCAGTAGCTTGATATCGAACAATAATCATAATAGTATGTAATATGCGACGGAGCGAACAATGTTTATTTAAAGCAATCGATTAAACAATATTGCGAGGTAGAGCAACGCGAGTAACTAGTAGAAGCGCTGAAGATTTTCCAGGAAGCGACTGTTACCTTACACAAAGCAGTAACATAATTGGTAAGCAGTTGTCATCAGTTCCACCTGACAGTTCCAACCAATGGTCTTGGAGACTCCGTTGGCCAGAACGAGGTTCGACGAGTGGCATGTCATCTCTGAGGTAACGATTCGTAGCACCTGTTCCATTATCGTCAGTTCGATCGTCACGTCCTGAAACCACCAACATCTGGAACGCCAGTGCCGTGAAAAGCTCACCGGTAACTTCATCGCCCAAAGTTATTTCGAGCAGCGTCTGAAGTATGTTAAGCCGCCGGCATGCAAATCCCGAATCGTAGTAGGGCTTATAAGGGTGGGGTAGGGGTAGGATGGTGGTGGTGGTGGTGGTGATGGTGGTGATGGTGGTGTGTGCGTGAACGCGCGCGTGTGTGGTTGGGGAGTGACGAGGGGTGGTAGGATGGGTACGCGGTATGAGGGAGGGAGGGAGGGAGAGAGATTTGGGGATGGGGGACGGGAAGGGGGATGGAGGGAGGGTACGGGGGGCGGGGAGGGAGCAATCGGCCATGCCTTGGATATTACAGTGACAGTGAGATGTTGTCGTCTAACCAGTTTCTCGCGAAATTTGCGAGGTAATTGCCTCAATCGAATGAAAACTAAGTGGCTCAATTTGCGAATGATTCTTCCTGTTTTTGTTAACCAACGCTTAATTCGACTTTAACTAAAAGACAACTGAGGACTAAGGAGACTAACGATGAGTTTTCTCTCAAACAGCGCACTTATTTTTATTTTACTTTTGCTCTCGTATTGTCTAATCCTTAAATTTTTTCTATTTTTATTTTTGCAATCAATGCACATCATATGTATAAGAAAAGTAAATTATCTTTTAATGTGAAAAATCGCTTAGTGTTACGATGTAAAAGAATCATGCTTTCACTTTATTAATTTTAATTTGGTATAATTGCCTCATTAATCACAGTTGATGCTGCGATACGACAAAAATTAACATATAAATATTGTATGTACCAATTTGAAATATAAATCTCAAAATATTGCGTAAGTTAAATTAATTCTTTAAAAATATCTGGAATATAAATATATTGAAGGTGCGGGGCGTTCGATATGGACGTTAAAGCTATACCAAGTAAATACCACTAGTTTTTAATAGTTTTAATGGTAAAATTATTATATAAAATTAGACGTTTATACTTTATTTCTTATAAGTTTCATATAACACGACACTTTATTTACACGAATATATATATTTATTTAAATTTTAAACAAATTTCTCTTTTTTCTTCGATTTTATTGGATTAAGTTGTATCTCCAATTTTACATTATTATAGACATTATTTTATAAATATTATGTTTAATAAAATTTCATAAATTTCATTAATTTTAATTTTACTTTATTTAATTATTGATAATATTATATTAGATTATAATGCATGTATTGATAAATATAACGATACCTTCTATACACGTCCACAATATTCATAATAGAATATCTACAAATTTTCTTTAAATAATTGATAATTGATTTAAATAATTGATTTAAATTTAAATAATTGATATTATTGTCATTGGAGTGCTATAAAGTAAATGCTTTCGCAAAACTGACAATCATTCCGTTTCTGTTCGCTTAATTATACTTTGTTTAAATCGTAGAAATAACATAATATAGCATCGTTCGGTATACCACCGAGTAATGTTATATGACTTGGCGAATCCCAGAAAACCTATAAATTTTCTTAAATCCTATAAGTTCACAATGCTAAGTGTCAGAAATGAAGGATGGTCACTGTAATGAGGTTGAAAGGCCCTCGTGAAACTCCAAAGCTTGTCCATCCTCTATTTTATAAAGCAATTAACTTTCCAACTTATTGTTCAATGGGTAACATGCAATTTTATATGTAGATTTTCATGCTGTAATTATAAGTCTCGATAACAATTTTATTTTCCAACAATACATATTATATTTTCGAAAACATTTTTATAATTAAAATATACAACGTAACAAACCTTTTTTCTTTTACGTTTATCTTATGCTTTACGCTTGTATATATAATAGTATATTTCGTTTTTACAAACATATATTCAACTATCATAAATATAAATTTATATATATATATATATATATATATATATATATATATAAATGATTAATAATATATAAAAGCAGTAAAATTTGAGTATAAAACGAATTGTATACTTTTAGAAGCTACAAATAATGCAAATCAGATAATTGTAACCTACATTATAAAAAATCAATAAGAAAAAATTTTCAATTTAAAATCTGAACTCAGTATAACAGATTAAATTGAATTTTTTAGTGAATTTGTATTGGTTGGATATTATTAATACATTACAACTTGAAATACCAAAAATGTCGAAACATAAAAATAAACGATTTGAATAACTACATGTGATATACACATTGCTTTCATACTTTATTAAGCACACTCACGCACGCACGCACGCACGCACGCACGCACGCACACACGTATGCGTACATAAATGCAGCAATCTAATAATGCCTTATAAGTTTGCAAATAAAATGAAAAATAATGTAAACGTTAGCGTTTAAAAGGTTACCTTTTAGTTGTATTTTCTAATATAATTATTCGTCTTAATTTATCCTAGTGTTATTTGTATTAATTATGTATATTAAAAACTCTGATAAAAATTAAACTCATACCTAATAATATCTGATATTAATTCTGTAGAAAAGATAAATTCAATATAACTTTAAGGAGAAGATGATTATCATATCGCCAATAATAAAAAAATCCTTGTTACCATCTTACCTCTCACCTTCCACAGTACAACTTCTCTACCAATTAATTGCACCGTAAATTAATTTTATTCATTTCCGTACATAAAGGGCACGTTGATTTTAATCGAAAAAACACAGAGTGACCGAATAGGAGCCGAAAATGCCGCAACGTTGTGGGAATCAGAAAGTCGTCAGAAAAGTTAAGCAGCTTATCCGTAAGGCATTCTGGGAAAAATGTCCAAAAAAGCGCCTCCCATAAAATGATTAACGCACGTTAACTGTGCTTTCCTTGGGAAAGAGCAGTATCGATGCGCCGCTACTTCTCGAATGCTCGGCCTCGCCCTTTGCACCTTTTGAATATTTTCACTTGCCGGCTTGACGAATTGACTTGAGCTTCGAAATCGAAAAACGGGCCAAATGCACTTTTCGTGGAGGTGGACCAAGACACTTCCGAATTTGCTGTTTTCGCGCTGAGCGCGCGTGGCTGGAATATGCTTACGTTGAAAACTGGAAGAATCGATAGAATCGAATGACCATGCTCGATATGAAAATACAATCAATTTGTAAGAGAACGTATCTGGATCACAGATTTACATTTTTCAACACGATAAGAGATCATTCGAAAAGAAGGTCAAAATTTTTTTTTTTTTTTTTTTTTTTTTTTTTTTTTTTTTTTTGTTGATTGTTTACATCTGCCAAGATTAATCTTCCTGGTGAAGTATTTTTAATACTCTTTGCATCTGCGAGACATGATTATTCATTATTCGAAATTTTAATAGTAGCTTATCACTTAAATAAATAATTAATATTAAAATTAATATTAAAATTATCACTTAAACTTACTTATCACTAGTAAATCGAGTTTATATATGCCATTTCTTCTCAATTGCAATAATTGTGAGTCATAAAATTATCACCACGCCCGTACTAATTTCTAATTAATTTTTTATTTCAACGTTTAACTATCAGTGTCCAACTACTTTTACATCATATTCACATTTTGTTAACAATAAGTAATTGGAAGATATTAATTTATTCTTAACTAAGTATGTTAAAGAATTATCATTCACTGTACATTTACAATTTAATTTAATCCTTATTTACTGATTTAAAATTAAAGCCAAATACATACGGAACATTATTTCATATTATTTCAGTTGACGTTGATTCATACTTACTGGAGACTCAATGAATAAACTTAAATAAAAGAAGTTTTACATTATGATTATTAAATAACAAATTCATACCGAAAAAATTACGAAACATAAGGTTGAATTTAATTATCAAAAACTCCAATTGCATCCAAAAATTTTAAATTATTGTCATTAACATTCAAGTGTTTCGGATACACGTGAAAATGCTCACTTTGAACACCGAATCCAAGTGGCAATCTAGTGGCAAATAGGAAAAATCCCTTTAATGCATTTACCAGCGTATTTATTAAAAAAAAAAAAATTTTTTTTAATAAAACTCGAAAAACGACAAAACAGAAAATAATGAAAAAAAGAAAGAAAAAGGCAACCCGATCCTTTGAAGGTGAGCCGAGTCATCAGATGCGGCATTCACATCCCTACGTCATAAGTTTTTTTCACTCGATTGTAAACGTCTAGACTCTAGACCACCGCGCGAAGAGAATGAAAAATCCGAGTATCTCTGTTGCCGCATGGACAATAGATCATTTATTATTGTATAGGTTCTGTTAATGTGTCAGCCATTGTTATCATTGTTATTGGCGAATTTTTAATAATATTTGCGCGAGTTGCGCTTCGATAAGGAGTACATTGTATCGGGCGTTTACATAAACGGATTCATGAATAGACAAAGAGAGAAATAAAGTGCAAGTACAATGGGTGTGTATGTGTCGAGGGGGTGGGTGGGCGGGCGAGCGGGCGAGGGGGGGGGGCAATTAAAACGAGAGGATTCACCGTTGGGACGCATGGTTAACTCGCTGACGACTATCGTATTAAAATGATGCTGAATCGGAGATGATAATAGAATGGTATTTTGCGGATCGACGTTCCTCTTACAAATCTTTATTCCCCCTGGTGGTATACACAATGCACACAAGTAGATCGTGAACGCCTGGATGTGTTATGAGCGTCCGGAAATTTTATTAGGCGGTCGATCGATCCTACCCCGAACGCCACCATCATCACCAGCAGCTTTCCATTCAGGCACGAACAATGAAGAATTGAAGAATCCGTAAAAATCTTAAGAATGATGTTATAAAAATAACGGGACTGTTGAGTCTATTGGCTAATTCGACAGTATTTTAGGAGCCTTTTAGGGGCATTTTTAGGGGCATTTTTAGGGGCATTTTTAGGGGCATTTTTGGGATATTTTAATAGGACACGTATTCTCTGTTCAAGCATACGACTATTTAACAAAACTGTATAAATAAAAAGCTTAAAAATTATTTATAATTTCTTATAACAAAAAAAAAAAAAAAAAAAAAAAAAAAAAAAAAAAAAAAAAAAAAAAAAAACTTTAAATAATTTTTTTTTTTCATAATTCGTTATTTCAAATACATAATTTTCCAACTAATCTAATTTTTTTAACTATTTGTTTTAATAAATCATGTCAATGGATTATTCATGAAAATTATGTTTTACAATATATTACAGAGTATAAAATTCTTCGCGCTTACGTTTGGGATAATTTATTTAAACGAATGTAACTTGAAATTATTTATATGAGAAGTAATTTATACTTTTAATTTATATTTTTATTTTAAAGTACTTTTATTATAGTCAATATAGCATGCACTGAACGTAAATACGTAATTGACATGATAGATATTGAACATTGTTAATGCCGATCTGTTTTCGTGCGTTTCATGAGCGAAACGATCGAGAATTCTCTATACTTTTAAAAATAATATTTTACAAAATATTCAGTTTATGTCACGATGTTTATTAATCTCTGTCCAATGTTGAAATAAAGTTCAAGTGAGTACCGATGGAGAATGAAATTTCGAGTATGCAAGACGGAGAATTTTCCAGCAATTAAAAATTTCAGCTTTGGTCCCTCGCTTTCGTACTTGAATATCCGAAGATTAAGTGTGACCGAGGCGGAAGTTACAGATCTTTAACTTAATTGACTTGCGGGTATATCGTCTCCGCGGTTTTTTTTCGAAAATTACAGGTCGGAAAATTGTCCCGACGCCACTGTCAAAGTCTGAGTTCAATTTCTATGGTCGCTGCTCTGGATTTATGCCGCTAATAATTGAGTACTAATTGATTTTGGGACTCTGTCCTTATAACAAATTGCCGACATTTTAGCTTTTCTGCGAAATCTTTGCGTTTCTTTCTTCTTCTTTTTTTTTTTTTTTTTTTTTTTTTTTTTTTTTTTTTTTTTTTTTTTTTTTAACTTTTGCTCTTGTAAAATAATGTACTGCTGCTATAACGTATAATTATAGAGCCTTCAAACATCTTTTTCTTTTCTTTTTATTTTGCTTTCTTTTATGCTTTGCGCCAGTTGCACTTAAATGACGTTGATCTTCGTGAAAACCACTAGAATTTACTTGCTATCCGTTTTATACACGAGACCCATATTTTTCCATAATTTTAAACTGAATTTTACCTACATTTGTACGCACCTAACGAAGTCATTTAATTTCTTCCGTGCACATCGTCAACTTTACTACTCTACACGGTATTAAACTTTGAACTATATTACCTTGAATTAATCATAGTTTAGCAGATAATTGAAGTTCTATAATAATTAGAGGATTGTTTTTGCTGGCTAGAATATTATTAAGCTAATCAATTTACAGCGACTGTTAACACTTCAAGCATCTAGGATATCTATATTACTTAAGAAAACTTCAAATTAATAATTATAATTAATTTTATGTATATAGTCTTGACGAATAGTAGGTCGTGAAAATATTGATAAAATTGTCTCTGAATGCACTATTATAAAACTTACAGCTTGGAAATTGAGAAACTCGAAATATTACATTTATATTTCAATGTACAATTCCAATATTTATTTCGCCTCTTTTATTTCGAAGAATCAAATTCGATCCAACTTAATTTGCTTCGTCGTTTATTTTAAGTATTTTTCAAGAATACCGCTTTAAAAGTAGAATAGCCGACGGAGAAATTTAACTTGAATTTCCAAATATAACTTTTCTATTTATTTAATCAAGTTTCTTATGGTTATTTTTATAAAACTGAATATTTAAAAGTACCAAAACAGTCAGATAAAATAACGTGAATTTTTAAAAAGTACTTTATTAATATTAGCTGTATAATTTAAATGAATAAATTATATGAATGTTTTTTTATAACGTTACATGCTTAAATGAGTCCTTTAAATCTTCTTTTTTTTTTTAATTTTATTTCTATTTTTAGTTTTATCAATATTTTTTAACATTTAGATTTTAGATTTTATTTTATTTTAAAGCTTAAACTTCTTACACATATTTTATCTACATATTATATTATCAATTCATTATAAAATATTATTAGAATAAATATTATTGCTTATATTTTAATTATATTATTTTTTGCTTATTATATTTATATTATTTTTTGTTGTTGTCATATTTCAGATTATTTAAAATACATTTACATTAACATTTAACGTTCATCGATTCCATTTCATCATTCGAAAATTTCTCCACTATAATTTTTATATGATCTACTATCTCTAACTATTTTTAAACATTTTTGATATATTTTTTTATGTTCAAATTAGTCATTGACATATTATTTTTGGTAGGCAGTAACATTTCAAAGAAACATTCTTTCTTTACGTAAATTACAACGTAAATTACATTGCAGTCTATTTATTTTCAAATAGTTGAAAGTAAGTAAAATAGGATATCTTAACAGTGGTATTTATGTACCTTAATAGTCTAGAATAAACACATATTGAATACAGAATTGAGTTAATTGAAGAGCAATGTAATATTATTTTAGCAAGGTATGGATACTAATGATTATTTGCAATTTTAACTTCATAATACGCCAAATCTAAAAATTGTATGTTACAAAGTAATATATATGGAAAGTGTAGAATGTAGGCTAAATAAAAATAAAGATAACAGTATAGTATATTATTTTGAATTACAAAGGTCCAAATAAGTACATGAGAATAAAATGCATTAGCCGATAAAATTTTAAGTGCATAGTGTTATTCTTTGCTATAAAAATCGATTACATGCTTAATAAAGAAAAGGAATCAAGTGAATTTCAATGGTTCTATTGTATGGAAATTTATGTGTTTATATTTTAAATGTGCCATTAATAATTAATCATTTAAATTCACAAAATAATTACAGGATGGATTCATAGTATGCGAGAATTTATCTAATTCAGTTATGTAACAGTACATCTTTATGCAAAAATATACATATAGATATAATAAATAAATAAATATATATATATATATATATATATATATATATGTGTGTCTTGAAATGTATCATATACATGTCAAAAGATATTCTATGAATGGAATAAGAAGGAGGAATTGGTTAAATTGATGATTAGACAATCTACGTGTATAGAAATGTGCTGAATCATTGAAGAAACTTGTGTCTTTGCACTTGTCGCAGCGAACTCTAGATTCCACGGGAAGTTTATTGAATCCTTTTTTATTTTGAAAGTAGAATCATTAGACTGGATCATTATTGGATGCAGTTGAATAAAAATAATTTAAGGAAGCTAACTTAATTATTAATCCATACACGTAGGGTATTAAAATATTATTAGAAGGATATTTACATATAGTTTATATAAATGTGTATCATTTATCATTAGTTAAAATTCTAGTTATATTTTGATATAAAAAGCATATAAATAATTTCTAAATACAAAATCTTATATGCAGTGATAAAAAAAGTTCAAATAAAATCTGTCATTGTCAGAATAACTGCAGAAATATTGAAAGAAACGAATATTATTTAGTAGATTTAGATGTTAATTTATAGATTAAACAATTAAATGTATACATGTTTATTTATAGCGTGAAGTAGCACATTTATTATATTATATGTCATTTATTTGTATTATAAATGATATAAGAAAGGTGTTTTAAAATACTTAACCTGTTAATTTTAACAAATTGACAAATATTCATACGAAGACGGACAATAACTTTTTTTTATTGTTAATAAAGCTTGTTATTATATTAAATAGCAATAAAATGTTTAATTAGTTGTATTAGTTGTAAAATTATAATATTTATCAATAATAATACATCTTTATATTATATTTTCGTTATTAAGTAATATTTTCGTTTCAAATTTGTTTTGTATTGACAACGGTTAAAAAAATTTGAGTAA
>NW_011948417.1:8784579-8798532 GCF_000503995.2 Ceratosolen solmsi marchali
ATATTGTATGGTTATGACTCACAATATATATATATATATATATATATATATATATAAGGTTTGAAGTGTAAAAAGATTAAACTATTAAAATTTTAATCAAATAAATTTCAATAATATTTTTATAATATATTTAAATAATGATAATATTATAAAATATTAATCTGGTTGTACAAAATATTGTTTTTTTTTTGTAATTATACCCACTTGTAAAGGCCTTATTTAACGTATTCATTATTATCTATCCAAGCTCAATAGACAAAAGCATGGAAATTAATAAATAAATATATATATATATATATATATATATATTTATATATAGATTATTTATATATATGTAGCAATTGATACTTATTAAATTTTCACTATTATTTATTTATACTTGTATTCCGAGAAGTAGAAAAAATTCTCAGATATTGGATTGTGTACAAGTTCTTGTTCACAATTAGTATTAATTATTTTATCTGTGCATAAAATTGAAAAAAAAATCAGTACGGAAAAAATGGTTTCTTTTCACATAAATGGCAATAAAAAATAATATATCATATTTCGTATGAATATAGGGAGTGTCTTAAAATAATATCGAATGTGGCTATAGAATAGGCTATTTGCCTCGTTTCTTTCCAAACTGTCAGTGCTTAAGTACGGGAAAACAGTGTAAAGAAAGGTAAAATGACTGAAATATAATTAATACCGAGGAAAATGAAGATGCATCACTCCCGAATAAAGATCCTTATTTCCCACTGCACAATACAAGGAGATGTAGAAGAAAGCCAATTTGAGCACTTCATTGAACAGCGAAGCGATAAATTGAACTTGGGCTCATACCGTAAAAACCCATTCGCTTTCATCAGTCGGAGCCCATCGTCGTCTCTCAAATCATCATCTTTCTTTACTATTTCGAGTAAAGGCTTTTTTTTTCTCTTACAACGAAAGGGGGTCCTGGGGCCCCTGGTGCATAAGAGACTGAGTGGTAGCAAACCAAGCGAGGAGAGCGACCTCTATATCCCCGTCTCTGCCCTCGGTGGAGAAAAAAAAAGAAAAAGAAGAAAAAAAAGGAAAGAATGAATATTACGCTGTCTTGCTTTCCTTGTCCTAGCTATACCCGTTATGTACGAATAAAAAGGAGTTTTGTGGGTCGATTTCGACGAGCGTGGTAGTAGTAGTAGTAGTAGTAGTAGTAGTAGTTGTAGTAGTAGTAGTAGCAGCAGCAGCAGCAGCAGCAGCAGCATCAGCAGCAGTAGTAGTAGTAGTAGCTCCGGTGGTTGACTGAACTTGGGGTAGAGCGGAGCCCTACAGTGCTGCTAGGCTCGGAAGTTGCCTGAAATAATGAACGCACAAAGTGCCAAATGACGCTCCGAATCGTAGAACTTGCTCGAGATATCCTAGACCTGACCTTTTGAATGGGACGAATATTATGGAATGAAACGACTCGCAAGGGCTCGAGGAGCGGTCGCGGACGGCTGGTAGTCCGGATTTTTATTCGAATCCGTAGAGGACGGAAAGTTGGGTAGATTTGGGGTGTGGTGAATAAAGCCGAGGAAAATTGAACCAAGAAAAATGAATAGTCGCGCTTGTCACGTTTTTATTTATTGGTTATTGTTCGCGATATAGGATATCTGGAGCTCAAACGCTGGTTGTTAAAAAATCTCTATTAGTTGGCTTTTCATTCATTTGCTTTTTAAATATGAAATATTAACGATTGTTAGTTATATTGGAGTTGATGCTCGCGGTGAAATGTTTGAAAATCACGTCTCCTTTAAGATTTACGTTACGTCGAGTAAAACCTTGTTAAATAAAGTTATATATTTGTAGAATCCTAAGTAGGCGGCTCCTTTACAAGGGAAACGTGATCAGATTAGATAAAATGTTTGCACTTTTAGTTTTTAGTTATAATGTTTGGCTATGTAAATGCAAAACATTTTAGAATAAATTATCAGGCAGAGTGGTCCAGCAACGCAATTGCAAAATTGCAAAATATTTTAAATAAATTTATAAAAACTCAATATTATGCTAATGTTCGAAAATAAAAAGAATTAATTTTTCCGTCAATAATGCTAATATTTACGTGTGAAGCTACTGTATATTAAATACAACGAATAAAGGAATATAATAAGTAAGGGTTTGTATTTTATATTTTAATTAATATTAAGTTATTTCTCAATGTAATATCTGCGAAATGGGATTGGTAATCGTTTGTTGTTAGGATTTTTTTTTCTCAATACGGCAATTTATTTGTTTAATTATTAAAATTATTAATGCGGTTCGACCGAATAAAATCAAAAAGTTAAATATATATTTAAAACTAAATTTACTCTACCTTACTCCGAGACAAGTGAGACTGATGGAGGAAACAATTGAATTTGCTTCCACAGAGGGTGCACAAATTGTAATTATAAATTATCCATTTAAGAGCTTATTAACGATAGTCTTTCAGTTACGATGATAGAGATACCATAAATTATCCACTATTCTATTGCAATTTAACATTGTTAAAAATTACATATCGTTTTTAGAAAGATTCTTAACAGCAGCCGACGTAAAGAAATATGTCGAAGAGTCGCTGTACCTCTTGGAGCAGAAACTAAATTGAAAGCATTGATTTTTAAATCAAAGCGATAACTTTGCAATATCCCTTTGTAAAGAAAAGAACATCGATCTTTGTCGCGCATGAAGGATTCGGTTCTCGAGGACAGGCGACTTTATGCTCGTGTAAGTGTATCTACGAAGAATTTATACTTTGAAGTAGTCAAAAGTCCAAGTGTACGAGCCATTGAGAGAAAGTAAATATTTCGACCGCAGAGAGGACGAAAATTATCCGGGAAAGGCAAATTAGTAAAACGCTTACATTTTCTCATGCTCGCGTACCTACACACTCACGCGCGCGCACGCACGCATATATATATATATATATATATATATATATATATAAGCACAATACAAAGATTGCTCCTTTGAAATGGTCTCCGAGGGCTCCTTCTTTCCCTTCCGCGATATAAGGGTCAGCACCGCGTGAAAAGAAAGGAAGAGAAGGACAAAGGGAGAAAAGGAAAAAGACGCGCGCGACATGTGTGTGTCCTAGAAAAAACGCGGGGCGTGTGCACCAACTTACGTTCGAGATCGCCTCGACGGATAAGCCCCGAGGAATTTTCGAATTTTTCGGCGCGTGCGCGCGACTATCCGACCCCGAGATCTCCGTCTGAAACACTAGAACACGGAGATCTTTTCGGGATGCCAAGAAGATTTTAATCGACCCGGCGAGATCACGTCCCTCTCTCTCTCTCTCTCTCTCTCTCTCTCTCTATCTGTCTGTCTTCCAAAAATTGCGCGCTGACGTCGGGAAGGTTACACGTGAATGATGAGGGCCGCCCCGGAGACGCGAGCGGAACCCAAGGCACAGCCAGATGTTTCATTTTACATGACGGAAAAGTCACTTTCGTATTCCTTGTGTGCTTATCGGATGCTCGCCGATGCTCCTACGATTAGTCCACTTGCTTCTTTTTCCTTTTCTTATCCTTCTTTCACCCGCATTCGGGTTTGAATTTTCATGAGGGTGTACGACGGTCCCGCGCCACACGATCATCTCGATTTTTCTACTCAATTTTCGTTGCTTTTTTATTTTTGATTTACAAATCAGAACTACACCTGCGGGAAAACGTGCACGGATTCCTGATTCCCCCTTCCACGTATATTATGCAAATATTTTCAAGTACACCAACGTATAGAACATATAATTTATAATGATTTCCCACACCAAGAAATTGATGCACTTGCAATGCATTTCTTACGGTTTTAGTCCGACATAATTCCCTCTGCTAAAACAAACGAGCAATCGCTCGTCAATTTTAAAACAAAACAAAACAATAAAGAAAAGAAAAGACAAGAAAAGAAATGGCCACGAACAAGCGGCTGCTATTCCTGTGCATCAAACAATACCGATTTAAATGTCAAATCTTTCTCTTCTCCGCGAAACTACTTATCTATTATAATTTTAGGATATAAAAAATAAGATCGTTTTTACTCGACGGATAAGTTCCCGTATCAATAGACGGTAAGTCGATCTTTCTTTGTGTTAGAGATGTAATTTAAAAAAGTCGATTGCAGATTTAACGATCTTTAGAGTTAGGTGGACGCTTCGCTTTCCGAGTAACATTTATAATATTTTATGATGAATTTATGATTTGAACCAAGTTGAAACTTCCTTATATAAAAATGCAAAGTAATATATAATACGTATAATTGCGTTTAATCGATGCTGTTAACAAAATATGATTGCTTGTAAAATTCTAAAATTGATAAGGTAAAGATACGTTACGGCATGATAGATCATGTTTTTCTATAAAACATGTTTCCTCAAGAGTGGTAATCAAGTTCAATTTCTTATAATATCGGTAATCAATTCTTTTATAATTTCTTAGCAAAGCTCATATCGGTAACATCTCTCAAGGCTAAATAAATACACATACGAATCAATCTTATCTTTCCTCCCTTCTACATTTCTACATGAAAGCCTAATAAACTAATGCATAATGATAATTCAATTATTTTGACGACTAATGTATGTATAAAAAACAAAAGAAGAATAAAAATTTCAACAACAATATATATATATATATATATAAGTTTTTTTTTTGTTTTTTTTTTTTTTGTTTTTTTTGTTTTCCACATATGAGCCTTACAGTTGCACGAGAAAAATACATTTGTTTTATGTAAATAATCTTATTTTGTCATAATATTTTGAAATGCATTTTCCTTAAAAGCTTATTAAATTAAATATTCAACATAAATTATGATTTGAATACCGCATTTGTTTCAGAAATTTTTTTGCCGATAATTAAAAACTTAAAAATGATATAATATTGTAATATATATGCACTATGAAATGCATTGATCTTACGTTACTGACATCACTAAATATATAAACGACATTAGTTGATGAAAACAATTATAATCGTAGGCAAATATGCAAAACAAAATTTCATTAAATTTTGTATGTATTTTATTCATAAATTTGTAATTTTTTATGTATACTTGAAGTTAACGCTACGGGTTCCTTATAGTTATCACTTACGTTTCGTTTATCATTTCTTTTGGAAATAATAAAAAAAAATTTTTTAATTATTTAAAAATCTATCTTAAAGAAAATGAAATAGAAAAAAATTTATCTTAACGTTTATTCCAAATACATATATTATAAATAATTTATATACAATTTTTTTTTTTTTTTTTTTTTTTTTTGAAAAAAGAAACGAATAATAATATTGAAAAAAGAAACGAATAATAAGACCTAAATAACATCAGTCATTGTTAAATGATTAATGCAATTAATTATATTTATTCAATGATATTAAATACCTATTTATTAATTTCAGCATAATCGAATAATATCTGATATATTACAATAATTAATGCTCATATGTCCGATATAAGAATATACATATTTCCAGTATATATTTTAATTCCTTGCAACTGGATAAATATTATATTGAAAAATTATTTTGTGACTATGTATATATAAAATTATTGAAAAATAATTGATACGATAATTTATGTTGTATTGGGAATAAAGTTAACGTTTTAATTCTTATTTAACGTCTGTAATTGAACTATATTTATTAATAAATCCTAAGTGATTTGATTTGTTGTAATGCAGCTTGACAACTTAAGAATCTTAATAAAATTCTAGTAAAAAAATGTACATCTTAATACGTATGCGCGCGGAGACTAATTTACCTGAAAATACCTATTTATATATTAAAAATAATTTATTATAGAATTATTATATACATGTAGAAATAGACATAAATTTGTTGTTTTCTCTTAGTAATAATCTTTTAATTAAAGGCGCATTATTATATTATAGAATTTCTGAAATTGTTATGTAGTGAAAAACTTTTCTATCGTAATGATGACGTTTCGAAATTTTTTTCAAATATTTCTATGGTTGGAGTATGTTGATTAACCAAGGCAAATTATATACCTCCATAGTATAACACATATACAAGCATCACTATACGAAATAAGATAGAATAATCGAATAAGATGTAAATTACGTGTGAAATGCTTTGAGCATCTTAATTTATCTTAATTACCATGAAAAATTACCCGCACCTTTAATTTACAATCAAAAAGTCGAATGAAATCCAATGTTCTAGTGGTCACTATTTTGGTACTACAGGATGAAAGTTTATAGATCCAATACTTTCATTGGAATCATTTTAATCGTAATCGAAAGAGGTAGTGAAAGATTATTCGAGGCTCGAAGAGCAGCAGATAAGCCAGAGCCCATTGATTTTCATAATACGAGCCAGCTAATCTTTTATATAAAAACGCATTAGATTGAGGAAAAATTATAGTTTCTCGCTTACTCCTTCGTAACTTTAAGCAATCGATTATTGTGCCCACGGCAATTTACTCATACTTTTCTCATGTTGACGAAAAATTTAAAAAGCCACTCGCTCCTTAATGTTATTAATTACAGGCATTGTATGTGGACGGGGAAAAAAAAACTTGCTCCACATCAGGTTCGATTTTAATTATTTGTAAAACACGGGGCAATTTGGCCAAAGTGTCACAGAGAAAAAGGGCAGCGACGTGCATTTTATTATTAGCATAATTGTTGGCGAGGCGATGGCCGCCGTTCTGCATACATGTTAATAAATAATCCTCAGCCGTCGGGGCCGCACGTATAAGAATTCATAAATTCAAATTCAAGGCGCGCGGCCGCGACTCGAGCATAATCGTCAAAGAAAGAGAGAAAAAAAGGAGAGGCGAGCGATCGCGCGGGTAGAAAAGCGACGGGGGCCCGGGGCCAAAGGCACGAAGAACCCGGAGGAATACGAATTGCCGGGGTGTATGGGCCACGGGGCGGCCCGGGGGCTTCCTGGAAAAATCCTTAATCTCGCTGCTCTCGACTGCCCATCTTCGGCACTCATCTCCGCAAGCTAGGTCCGCTTGATAATTCTTCAATCCTCCAGGAGGCGATGAGCACGGAACACGAGATGGTTGCGCGTTCTCAGCGAGAGCCTTGCACTCGTCCCATTTAATTCATCGACTCGTCGAACGCTCCCGTTTACCCATCAACGTCTATTCAACGTAACGGGAATCGACCTGTGGAGGCTTACGAAGCGAAAGACCACAATGCCACCGGCAAGCGAGCCACTTGCCATTTTAATCATTTATTTCCCGCCACAAACTAACGATTGTACTTTCGCCGCAGCTGTGCGCCCATGCTATAGTAATTTCCATGGAACATCCTAGGCCTCCCTCCCAGCCCTAAAAAAAAGGCTCGATGGTTTTGCTCCTCCTCCTCCTCCTCCTCCTCCTCCCCCCCCCATATTTTTTTTATTTTTTATTTTTTATTTTTATTTTTATTTTTATTTTTATTTTTATTATTTTTATTTTTATTTTTAATCTACTGTTATTACGGCCGATTGCTCTTGATTTATCGACGCGCAGTTTTGACGGTGTAGCTCTCGCGCGACAATAACTATTACGATACGCAACTTTTTACAATTACAATGCTTGGAATTTCGTCAATAGCATGCTGACATAATATCGCAGGTACTGATTATTGAAATACTTAAAACTCTTAAAAACGTAATAAACGATTTTCTAAACGCACGCGGGGACCCACCGCCCAAGCATTTATGGCACTTTATCTTTCTTGAATCGACCAAAAATATGTTGGCTGGCAAGCCTTACTGAACGAACGAACGAACGTACAAGAAGAGGAAAATATAAAAGTACTTGGGCCTTGAAACGCTGTTTCCTTAGCGGCATTTTCAACTTTTCATTGCCGGGAGATTCGGGAGATCGATAGCTCTGGGAAAACTGACCGGATAAGTAGTATTCGATCACAATAAACAGCGCCCTCTGCCTACCGAATCACAAAAGGTTTTTATGCGGCAAAAAGGACCTCCGCGGCTTATCATGGACAAAGGCATTATTGCTTTCCCGTGGATTTGTCACAGGGCGCACGTCGACCCGGGCCCCTACCTTGACGTGTCGCGTCCCGCATTACGTGTACGCGATCCCCCTCCCGCCCCGTCCTTCCTTACGGGGCGACGAAGGGGCGGTGGATGGATCTCGTTACGGGCACGTGCACTCGACATCTTGGGCTTTGAGAATACATAGGAAGATAATGCTAGGGCGTGACGACGTAAAAGCGACTTCCCGCATTCGTCGTCGATTCGTCGGCGAGGGCCAGACAGTGACGGACCATTAGGCGTTTGCTTACACATTTCTAATCGCTGCGACGAGGAGGTGGAGTTGGACTCGGTCGATAGTGGATAGAGAGGTTCCGTATGATATAAGAGTGACAGACTAGTGGCGTGACCCTGTGCACATTAACATTACGAAAATGGCCGAGCTTGTAAAATACTAAATTTTAAGGATGCGCTTCGTATATCACACGATCCTTATCAATTCCATGCTCTTTATTTATCCCACGCCCTGTCTGTCTTATTCCTAACTCGAAAGTCCATCGAACGCAAAATTTCAAGAATACAGGATTTCAACATTTATATTCTCAATTCCACTAAAGATTCCAAAGACAATTCGTAGGCCAAAAATAGCCACGAAATAAATGCACATAATTTTTAACTATGCATATATATATGTGTGTGTGTGTGTGTGTGTGTGTGTATTCGATTTTTAACATAAATTCACATTATTGCTGAAAGTTTGAGTTTAGCCGTAGCGGAGTTGCGATAGAATTGCTCCGAAAAGAAAAAGAAGAAGAAGAAGAAGAAGAAGCAGTAAAAGAAGAAAGAAATTTACAAGACTTACGATTCACCCATTGCCCTGAATTAGTATGAATCTCGGGCAACCTTGGAAAAGTTGAAATTTCGAGTGAATTAAATGTGAAGTAAAGTCAGCGGCCAACTGATATCCGACCAATTGCTCGCCAGTTGCACTCGCGACAGCTAGTCCCTGCACTCGATCAATTTCCTCGACAAGTTCCTGTCGTCTCGATTGAATTCGTAGTACCGTAAGGACGCGCGATGCCCGAGCCTCGGACTTAGCTAATTGCTTTCCCGGGAACGGCCGTTAAAAAGTTTATTAGATGGGACGGATCAGATGCAAGTCACGTATCTGGGACTCGTCAGGGGCCCCAGCGACGCCCCAAGCGGCATGTGGCTCCAGTAGACGCCTATTTCGACCTGTTCGCGGCCAAAAATAATACTCCGGCACTCGACGAGAAACAAATAACACTTCTAATATATACGTTTTACCCTGTCATGCAAAGTGACACGCGCGTCACTTTCCATTTCTCTTCCTCTTATTTTTTTATTTATCTGCTCCTCCTCTTTCGTCGCTCTATCCCTCCTTCTCGTCCCGCGCTCTCTTCTTCTTTCATGCGACTGTTGTGATTTTAAAAGTCGAGCTTTCGAGGCTAACGAGGCTCGCTCCTCATCCACAAAAATAGAGGGACCAAAGTGCGGGTGGCGCGACATAACAAATTCTAAATTGTAATGCCGCTTTATCGGAGCGTATCCGTAAAAATTATAGTAAGATTATTATCTATCGGCATTTCCTTCAGGACTCCCGCCACAAGATCAACGTCAATTTAAGTCTTTAATTTATTAATAAAATTATTATATATTAACATTCCAACAACACAAATTTGATAAATAAACGTCTATTCACCTCACGATTAATGCAAGAATAATTGATAATACCGATTACAATCGTAACTTTTATAATCATCAACTATTAAATGATCCACCTCTATTTGTTAATTGCTTTTTCTCTAAAATACCAAATTGTTCGTCAATATTGCACAATGATTTTATTAAAATTATTTTTATAATCATTCCGCAGCCAATAATTTAAAGCTAAAAGAAAAATTTAAGAGCTGATTATATTATGATAGATTAATGAAGATATGAACATTCTATGAACATTTATGACTGACATCACAATTAAGCGCATAAAATGTTTTAAAAAAAAAAAAAAAAAAAAAAAAAAAAAAAAAAAAAAAAAATGAAAAAAAATGAAAAAGTTTACAATATTGATGCACTGTAATAAGAATGCAAGTATTAATCTTATCATCAATAGGGCATATATATATATATATATATATATATCTACACACACACGCGCACGCACGCACGCACACACATAAGAGTATATATAATATTACTAACCGTTAACCGAAGACTACAATCAAATTTAATGTAACCAGAAAGGCTAAGGGCGATCTTTTCATCTTACAGATATGAGTCGTCGAGTCAGAACTCGAAAATCCCCGACGTAGTCCGTTCAACATGGATTATTCATACTTCTTGTAAAATGTTCCATTTCATTTCCTCGAACAATCATATTATGACCATGACGTCGACGATGTGACTTTGACGTTGATTATTATTATCATTACCATTACTATTTTTAACGTATAATAATAATAACAATAATCATAATATTAATAAACATAAACATAATAATGTGATTAATAATAATAATAATAAGAAGAAGAAGAAGAAGAAGAAGAAGAAGAATCATCATCGTCATTGTCATCGTCATCAACGTCATGCGATCGTTTTGTATAAAATGCTTTTTTATAAAATTAAGTAAATAAAATATTTTATTTCCTTTCAATATACTTTAATAACAAGCAATTTTTACTTGCCAAGTTTTTATTGTTTAAAAACTGAACATCTTTACTAAATACTCAGGTTATTCAAAAACAATATTTTAATTCATTAAATATCGTAATGCATATTACGTGGATACATATTTATGAACTGGCGAAAATATCAAATTTAATTTCCTTCTTGCATTCTTTAATGTCATCCTGTACACTTTATGTTCCATACAAGTTTTATAATTACAATAAATGAACTTTTGAAAGCCATGAAGCATTTAAAATTACATAAGATGTAATAATTAAAAATAAAATATCTTTATAATATGAAGTCTTCATTATTCTTTGATTTGTCAATTTAGCCAAGTTATAACTAAACTTTTACTATGAAATATATATATCTTACAATATTTTTTATTTACTTCAACAATTTATTCATAAATATGTGAATGGAGAAATTTCTTTTTCCTCCATACTTATTGAAATTAAAAATAAAATTCAACTCATTGATGGATGAAAAATGTATAAATATGTGCATTTAATGATATATGATCTGTATTATTGCTCGATTATACTGAGTAGCAATGAGATAAACAATATCAATTTACTTCAACAGGATATTAAATGTATAATTTATATGCATATTAAATCGCTCGATATACAATAAATATATATGTATGTATAAATATATATATATATATACACAGTTAGTAGTTATTATTTAAATATCAATAGTCAATATCACAAGAGAGTATATTATAAGAAAAATTGAAGTACATATTATAGAGAAAATTACGAATTATTAATGTCAAACATACAAATATTAATTAATTATAGCATGTTTAGCATGAAAATACAAAATTCTTATAATTCATTGCATTATATATTTGTCACTCATTCGACAATAAAAATAATAATGTAAAAAATAATAAAATGTATTCGCTCGTATTATATAAGCTTTTATTAATCAATTCTTTTGTACATAGACAAGGAATTATAATTCATAAGCCAATTGTAAAATAGAAAAATTAATCTACATATTATCATTAAATTCTGTTTAGTGTAATAAAAAAATTAATTTTATTTAAAGTACATTACAGTATACATTAGGATTATTTTCATACAAATATCATCTTTACTGGATAATAATTTATCGTAGAATTAAAATAACATAATAATTCTGTATATTATCTATATAATTAGTTATATAGGATAATAATTTATTACAGAATAGAAATAATACAATAATCGTACAAACTTTAGCTGTATAATCGCACACTCACACGTACATGCACACATACATTATCATATCAATTATTTACGTATAGTAAAAGAATAAAGTTATAAAAATTTTATTATTAAGTTTATGAGAAAAGTAAATTTCTATATTTATCATTTAGCAAAATTGTAATAAATGAAACGATATTATATATATATATATATATATATATATATATATATATATATATATATATAACATACATAGACTAAAACTTTGTTGATATAATTAAAATGGCGTATAATTATTATAATATATAAATATTAAATCTAGTTAATAAATTTAATGTTTACAAAAATTTTCATGTAACTGAAATAACGTTTTTATATGCGTACAGTATTTTGAAATTTTAATATTCACAATAATAATTTTGTTAATAAGTATCTAAGCTAATACAGACGTGTGCATAAACAATATAATATTATGTATATTGTGCATACGTGCGCACGAAAGTATAAATTTATATTTTAAGCAAAATGTTATCGACACAGGTTTTGATGGCAAATTATTAATTGAACACATAAATATTAGATTAATTATATTAACAATTTAATAAATTTAGTAATCTAATACGAATACTAATAATGCCATGCTATATTACAATTTACGAGTTTATAATTTATTTTACTTTATATTACTCGTTTTAATTAATTTCCATACGAAACTTAAATGTAAATTTTTATGTTTTGGTTTCGAAGAATTATTAATAGTAGTTAACTAGAATTGGATTTCAAATTAATCAAATTGAATAGAACTACGTATTAGAAAGATAATATCGAGTCAAAGAATTATAAATTCATAAAAAAGTTTTGAAAAACATTCACGACTCTCCTTGCATTATTCATTACATGAAATGCTTATTTTCAAAATTATGAACAATCTATGTAATAATTTTTCACACAAGTTAATAATATTTGTGACTGATTTTGGTGAAATCTGTTTTACCGACCTTTAATCTCCCATATAATTAAAAAAAAAATTGGAATTTAGATTATATTTTACTTTCTCATGATTCATTTATACATTTCCCATGTGTATATATTATATAGAACTATTTTTCGAAAAATTCGTAGCTCCAAAAAAATTATTTTTTATTTTTAACGTTTTGTTTTTGTCATAATAACTACTAGTAACTTTTTTCTTATTGTAATTAATAATTATTGGAAAGGTACATTAATTACTAAGCTCCATTAAAGTTATTTGGCTTTATGAATTGCGTTAAAATCAATTTTCGAACTCGAATAATAGTTATTATTGATATTGTGCATTTAATTAAATTTTTTTTGAAAATCTATTTGTTTTATATCAATTGAAAAATCCATTGATTTCTTAACGTTTTGTTTATTTTACAACATCCCAAATCTCTATCAAATCACTAACGTAATTTCTTCAATCGATTAATTAAATTATTCTAATGAGCGTCAGAAATCTTCGACTTGAACTGTTCAATTTATCTTTTACGCATATCGGAATAACATGTGACATTAAATATGGGTATATAAAAGCTAATAAAGCATTTAATTTTATGTTAGTGCTTAAGATGAACACAAGTTTATCGGTAAAAATTCATTAAAGCATCAAAATTCATGAGAAATCGAAGGTTATGTGCATTGGTTAACCGTTGTTTATATGTAAAACCTCTATAATAATGATTTGTGTGGATTAATAGTACAAGCCATTATGTATTATAATCGCATTGCTTATCGCACCTTCTTCCATTATGTTCTCGTGCACATCTGTCCTTTCTTTCTCAGTCCTTAAAAACAAAAAGCAATGCAGCGTTCTTCTTCAATTGATTACGAAGGACCATTGCATTCGCTATCGCTGCCTAATCAACGAGCATCCTACTAGACGCAGAAGCGCGCCCAAAAGATTCTCTTTCGGATAGAAGCGATAGCTGCCTCGCCTTTGCTCCTTAGGACGCGGCATCGTTCTATTTACGCTCGCTGATTCTCAGGGTGTCGGCGGCTCCCCCGTTCACGAGCTCCGTCCTCTTGCTTTCCACTGGATGTTCCGCAATAGTTAACTGATCGTCCAAGTTCTCCGTGTAAATCAGCCTCGCCGCGTAACAGAGCAACAGCATCTCGAT
>NW_011948417.1:8798542-8799495 GCF_000503995.2 Ceratosolen solmsi marchali
CGTACGTCACTGTCAGGTGAAAAACAACCGGTCACATACACGAACAACACTCCTAGGTGGGACTGAAATAAGGAGTCGTAAAAGGTGACTCGGTTCGGTTCGCGTATGTCGCGACCCAGTTTTTTTTTTTTTTTTTTTTTTTTTTTTTTAAAACTGGTTTTAATAATTGGCTGCCGTTAGTACATTAAATTTTTTGCCGATAGTACATTAAATTGATATTTTCTCTCGCAAACCGTAGCGAGTAAGTAAGCTCGCGTTTGTTTTTGTTTTTTCTTTGTTCAATTCGTTTAGCATACGCTGCCATACGAATGTACGTCTGTCTACACGTGCGTTGAACGCTGTTTAAAAAAAAAAAAAAAAAAAAAAAAAAAAAAAAAAAACCACTTTGATGCAACAAATGCAGCTGAGAGAAGAATTTGGAAGCTTGGATCGCCGCCAATCATTTTAAAATATATATCTTGGAAAAGTTATCGCTCTAATGGCAAATATGCTGACAAATACCAAATATAAATATCATTTATTTTTGTTTACCTTATACCGTCTGGGTAGCAAGACGCCCTGGCGCATCCAGGACAAAAATTACACTTAAAGAAATAAGGGGCGCGCGATAAGTTTTTAACGAACTTTTCAACCTTTTACATCCCATTCAAAGAAAATCGTGTAATTAAGTTTTATCGCCCAATCTCCCTCGGTAAATAAATCAAGGGGCAATGTCGAGATTCTAAAAGTACTTCGCGAGTTAAAAAAATAAAAAAAAAATAATAAAAAAAAAGAAGAAAAGGAAAGAGAATTTCACACCAAAGCAAACGCACGGAAGAAAATAAGCAGGAAAAATCAGACAGGCAAGTAATATCTCAGTCTGCGGGTCGGGAAACCATGTATATTTACCGTTTGCGTAAATATGCGGGGCGAGTGGCGGTTTGGAGGGGAAGAGGGCCGCGCCACACAGACTC
>NW_011948417.1:8799739-8815597 GCF_000503995.2 Ceratosolen solmsi marchali
ACACACCTCAAATGTACCCAATCCCAATTGCCATCCCCTTCCCGTTCGTTCGCCCCCCCCCTTCATCCACCCACCCGCCCACCACGCTACCAGAGTATCTCGCGCACGAAAAATTGCCTCGCGTGTGGTCTCGTCCGCCGTCCGCGATGTTCCCTCTCACGCGATCGACTCGAGTGTGTCGCGGGCTGCGGATTAAAATTTTTCAATTCCTTTTGGGCGTTCGTGCTCGGTTTTGCATGTACGAACATACACGAGGTCCATTATTTTTAATTTTCATCGAGAGGAAGAAGCGAAGAGAAATGCGTCTCGCATCTGTCGGTACACTTGGCAAATTTTAGTGTTACTCGCAGCTCACGAAAGGCAGTTAATTATAAAATTATCAGTTGTACGGTGGAATTTACGCAAATATGTGCAACGACGCAATGCCTATCGAGGAAATTTTCGTGTGTGTTTGTCAAAAATTATTAAATTCTTTAAGTGAATCGTCCAGCTAGCTATCCTTCTTTCCCTTTTTACGTTACTTGCCACGGACAAATCGATATCGATGTATTTACCGTATGCGTATTTTTGTGATAATATGTACAAAATTAAGGAGCGTTTAATGTTCTTTTCTTTCCTTTGAGTATCATTATTCTTCCAAACTAACTGACATACGTGAAATTCTTTGAAAAAACAAAACAAAACAAAAACAAAAAACAAAAAAAAAACAAAAAAAAAAAATTTCTCCCTCGTAATGGTTTCAGTTAGAGATACTTAAATTCCTTAAAATTCCTTAAAGCATTAATATTTTTACTAATAAGTCACTCTACATCTTTTTATTTCATATTGAAATACGTTACGTCGAGTTCATTTTATTAATTATGCTAGATTTGTCATAGAAACAATAAAACTTTCTTCTTTTTAATATTTTATAAAAAGATGCTGATTCATTGCGTTGCGGTACTTACGACAAATTACGGCAAATTTTTTATTCACACTATTATATTTACAAGGTTATTGATTTTCATATTATACATGTATTATTAATCCGTAAATGAATAAGTTTGCATATTTATTTTATGGTAAAGCGCAATTGTTTATAAAAAAAAATTCAATTATTTCATTATTGAGAAAAGCCTCTCGTCTGGCTATCTATTTATTAATTTATAATTTAATGTAATAATGTTGTAATTAACATTACTTTAATATCTGTAATCAATTGTATTGCTGCTGCTGATGCAAAAAAAAAAAAAAATTATATTCACAAAAATAATCAAGCATCGATTTTCGTCGACGATAAATCTATGTATTAAAATGTCCTGATAATTATGAAATCATGAAAAATATCTGTTTTCGCTTGTTATCGGTTGTTTTCGCCAACAAAATAACCGAAGAAATTCTTTCGTTTGTCATAAAATTTATCCGAAATTTCATGTGCACACTTAACTTCATTTGTAATGGAATAATGAGCGAGGAATATATTTTAACGTGGAATTCCCATGGCAGATGCTCCGGATACTTTTAGATGTATTATCGTTAAGTAATTAGACGTAGACCGTTTGAGAAATTGAGGATCCCGTCCATGGAAGTATACAATGAATAAATATGCATACTCATCATCCTACATTCGATTATCTCGAATACCATTCAAATAATGACGGACAGCGCGTCCTGACAATTTTTGAGTATGGTGGGGCCTCCTATTCATCAAGGCGTTTCCTTCCAGTCGGCAATTTTCCCTTTATTGGCAACTATTACGGGAAACGGCATAATATAACGAGATTACAAGGCATTAGTGGTCGGCGGTCCGCCTTGAAAACTCGTAGCCACAACGATTGCGCAATACTTTACTCGACAAATTGTTTTAAAATGAGTCGTCAGTTGTTAAATCGAAGGTATAGACGGAAGAAATTATAAAATACTGTATTAAACTTATTTAACATCTTTCACGACTCTCAAATCGTTAATTCTTTTAATTTACATGTCATTATATAGGAATTTTCATTCGGTTTAGCGAAAACATGCAAGTCGTGTGCACCGTATCGTTAGAAGAACGCTCGGTACAAATACATAATTATAAATGAAAACATTAGATTATAATAAAGAGGCAATTGGTAAAGCGACATTGAAAATAGTTACGAGATATCTGTCACTTTAATAACATTAAATTAATTAAAAGAAAGAGAGAGAGAGAGAGAGAGAGAGAGAGAGAGAGAAAAGCCAATGGAGAAAAGAAGAACGAAAAACGCAAAACATTTATGCATATAAAATATCAACTTCAATGACTTGCATTAATAAGGCAATGGAAATCAATTAATCAGTATGTGGTAGTGATTTTCGAATGAAAGAATGAAAGAAAAGAAAAAAGATGAAATTTACACTTGAAAATAAAGATTAGGTAGTCGTTCCGCTAATTAAATTGCATGAATGTGGAAGTACGTATTAGTGGAAAGATGATAAGAATAAGCATCAATATTATCATCGTCAGTGCAACTTTCTCCAATCCACATTCGAGTGCGGTTAACCTAGAATTAATTGCAAATTGGATTGCGGCCACCCATACGTACCTGGATCGATATCTTGCAGACTCTTGGTTACGACGGTGAGGCCGTAGATCCCAAGGAGTATGCTAATGATGACGAGAGGCTGGAGAAAGACGCCGTAGGTGGTGGCGAAAATTGGCGCCTCCGCGGACATGAAGAGAAAAATGCAGTAAACGAGTCCCTGTGGGCGAGATATTGCTTCGTTAGTTTAGGATTTCACGACTAATCGGCTTAAGGCTATCCCGAAAAATTTGCTAGTTTTAGAATAACCGGTGAGCGGGGATAGCGCGCTACCTACGATTTTATTCTGCCGAATCACTCAACGAACAATGACAAATTGTGCACTGTAACTCTTTAAACAAAAAGTGCGATTGTTTACTTTCATCTTACCGCGGTTAACAGTGAGTGAGTCGGAGAGAGAGAGAGAGAGAGAGAGAGAGAGAGAGAGAGGAACGCTATCTTTACATAGTGAAAGTTGAATTTTTTTTTTTTATAAGCTCTCTCTCTCTCTATCTCTCGCTCTCTCGCTCTCTCGCTCTCCTCCTCTCCCTCTTTTCCCTTTTGACGAAAGAACAAGTAATGTTACGGATCATTTAGCGTTGGAGGTTATTGCATCAGCTTTAACTCTCCAAAATTAATAGATAAAACTTTCTCAAAAATTTTGTTTACACAGAGCAGTTTCTTCTCCTTTGTTAGCACATAAGCGCAACCGTTAATTTTCGAATTTTTTTTTGCTTTACACGGGCTCTTAAATTTATGTCTGCGCTTCGTGCAATTAAGCAACAAATTTTTAATGCAATATCGCTTTAATGAAACGAAAAACTAAGTAATATGAGTCTTTTATTTTATCATATAATAGTATTCGGTTCTTAATAATTAATTTTATTTCATTAGAATTTTATTTAACAATGTTTAAAGGAAATATTACTTTTTACATTGACAAAAAAATACCAAAACATTAGTTTTTTTTTTGTTTTTTTTTTTTTTTGTTTTTTTTTGTATCTATATATGTAGCCATAAATACATACTTACAAAAGATATATCGATTCAAAAATATTTTTTCTAATATTGCATTTTTCCCCCTAATTTCTTGTTACATATTTCACTGGCGATATAACACATTAGTAAGCATTATAATCAATGACATCAAGTTCTGGAGACTTTTGTTGATATAGTTATGCTTTTATTTGATAAAATTATTTTTATGATAATTTCGCATTTATTTCGCTGTCAAAAAGATAAGTAAATTGAATAAATTATAAGAATACGCTATATTACGCTTATTATGTTTGTGCAATTTTTTTAAAATAAATAGATAGATAAACCATAATTTATTCGTACAACTTAAACAAGCGTATTTAATTTGAAGAAAAAAAAAAATCTATATATGTAGCCATAAATATGCTTTAATTGTGATAAATGAAACAATCAAGATTCATGATCAAATTCCACACCTTCGTTACTTTGGGCGTCATTGTTCGTTTTTGTTATGAATGATTTATTGCATCACGAACGGACATTTGTCTCGTTTTTCAAAATAAAAATAAAAATGTTCCAAATCCACGGTGTTATTCGGCAAAATCGATTTATCACCTATGGCTTATCGGATTATTATATTAAAAAACGAACAACATTTAGCTAACTATAATTTACTGTCATCAAATTGCCTCTTCTGCGAAGGGCAAAAAGTAGAAGAGTGGAGGAAAGGAGAGAGATGGGAAAATTGTCGAATAACACTCTCGTTTCCTTCAAGATTTAGCTGACTCAGTACGCAGAAACAAGTGACCAAAATGTAGCGGACAACATCGCGCCAATGAACAGGGCAGAGAAAAAAATGACACCGACCCTTTCTTCTTTTACAAGAAGACTGAAAAATTTCGTCGCTCTTTCCATTCTCACATCCTCTTCCCTGAGCACTGTTCCATTCTAGCTTAGGGACTTTCCAAAAAAAAAAAAATATATATATATATATATATATATATATTACAGCCAGGAATGACGACGACTCTCTACGTAAATTCTTCGACATACATCGACGATGCTCTCTAGTCAAGTGGTAATTTTTTAAAACCAAAAATCTTTGAAAGTTAGCGAACGTTAAGTGCCGAGACACAAAAATATTCAAAATAGTGTGATTGCCTGTAATAACATTTTTGTTTGTTTGATCTTTTCGGTATTATATTTTTTGTATTATTCTTATTCTTATTATTTTATTATTATTATACTTATTCTTCTCGAATACTAGACTTGATGTACAATGAAAGTCTAATTACAGCAATATGCACACAAATTTAGAAAAATACTTTTCATTATTATATGGATATTTCAACTTTTTATTGATAGTATCTTTTAATATTTTATAGTGGAAGTACTAAGAAATAATTAGCGGGAGTGCAATAAATGTATTTATTACTTTACTTTATCTAGAAATGCATGCAAGAACAGGCAAAAAATTAAACCACCAATAATATTAAATGTATTGAGTTTCGTTTATTCCTAACATTTATTTCATAAAGTTCGATTCATTATATTACATGGACAAAGTATCAACAATATTTGTTACAATTATCGGTATAACTACCCGCTATTCAATTTTCTTCTAAATTAAAATTTGTAATTGAGTACCTAAGCATTAATTATAAAGTAAGTTTGATAAAAATAGCTGCGTAGATGAAGTAAAAGTCGTAGCGATTAATATTTTTCTCATATCTTTACACAATTACGTTTAATATACATTTCTAAATTATAATTTCTTTTTTATGAAAATTAGAGAGATCGTGAATTTAATAAAAATATATCATAGTATATTTTAATAACCAATAAGAAATCAAGTTTATAAGATTGGAATTGTGTGGAGAAACATTTTACAATATTGATTTATGATAAATTGTAAGAGATGCATTATAATTTTTATTCGATACATAATATACATTTCCTCAAAATTTTAGAAAATATATAATACGATATTATGAATTGGTTATGTTTTGTTTTGCGTATGTTAATCCATAATTAATAAATTAATCAATAAAAAGAAAAAAGAAAAGAAAAAAAAAGAAATATTGCAGAGTATTATATTATCAAACCTAATATTAATCTATTTAAACAGTCAAAAATTGTTAATTTACGAAATATTTGCTTTTCAAATATCACATTTATCTTAATCTCTTGGAATTCATCGACAATCCAAACCATCGCAAACATTCGTGAAAATATTCAATTCTCGTAGTCCATGAGCCATTGATTTTATATGGTAATGTAATTTTAAGTATTATAAATAATTTAGTTAATTTAATCATTACATATATAATTGTAAAAGATCTATAATTATCAGAGTTTTATTGTATTCAAGTATTGAGCGTAATTTTCGTGATTTAAAAGGGCAACGCAAGTAAGATTAGTTCACAGGTTCAAATTTATTTTTTGAGTTATAATTTTGCAAGATGAAATTATAATGGCTAAATATCAAATGATTGGTATTCTTAAATTTTTTAAATCTTTGACGTCCAATCAGTTATATTGAAATTTTGTATTTAAATAATTAAGAAAAATCATAATCATATTAAGTATGAATTACATTTTTTTTGATTAATTGAAAAATGCATGTAATTAATTATGTTAAAAAGTCTAAATTAAGTGAAAAAAAAAAAAAAAATAAGAAAAATAAAAAACAAAAACAAAAAAAAATATATTATTTACAATGATTTTTTGATAATCAAGTGAGTAAGTGAACGTTTAAAAATATAAAATTACTTAAAGGTATTATTATTACTATTACGGAATTATCATAATAAAAGTTGGTAATATGAAAAAGAATTGTTTCTTTGGCCGCAATGAAACGTCTATGTAAATTCAATTTTAATTGAATTATGCAACAGTCTAACACATTAAAAAACGAAATTAAGCCTTTTCCTTGCTTGCTGCGGGGCGGGGAAGAAAAAAAGAAGAAGTATAAGTTACAATAATGAAAAGAATCTTCGAGGTTGACTTCTCGGACAATAGAGAAATATATTCATCCGTCCAACTACTCCTCTTGTCTATTTTATCTAGTTGCCCTTCTCGTGCAACAGTCGAAAAAATTATTTCTTTATTACGAAACGAGTGAAAATCAATGGCTCTGCTCGAACTTCTCCGGTTTCGACTGGGCGCTACGCACGCGGAGACACGCGCGACAACGGCGCACGAGAGGGAGAGGCAACAGAGGCTCGGTAGGAGTTAAATCAAAGCGAAACCCACCTGGACAATGGGAAACTGGAGTACGGCGAGGCGCAGCCAGAACAAATTGGCCTCGGACATCTCGAGGCTCGGCAGCGGGAGGCAGGGCCAGCAGCAGCAGGGACCGACTCTGAGCATCAATCCGGGCACTATCGAGGCCTTGCGTCGTCCCACCTCGACAAGCAACTTGAATAGCCGATAGAACGAGAGGGTGAGTGAAACCTGGATTAGAGCCTCGGCCAGCAGCTGCGACCTGAGTGGCACACATTCAACCCTTTAGTCTTGTTAAGATCCCCTTTAAACTCTCTCGCCTCACACTGTTGCGTAACAAGTATCGCATTTTCCAATTCCGTTGAAACGGATTTTCGGATCTATGGTGGTAAGTATGATGCTTTCCAGAAATCACGAAAATCAGCAAAATGGCTATTTCGAAAATATTCGAATCCGTCGACTGGCGCTCAATAAACACGAAAAACGACAGGAGTCCGATGCCTATTCTTGTATTTATTATTATTATTATCATTATTATTATTATTATTATTATTATTATTATTATTATTATTATTATTATATTACTTTGGTTACCTTACGAATTCTGGAAATAGGAGAAAAAAAAGTCCAATAATATACAAACACATTCAAACTATAAGCTTTTAGGCTTTCCTTATTCCATTTATGAACGTTTATTAATATATTTTCTTAACTCTATCAATGATATTTGTAATTTTATAAATAACAAATTTAAATTTTTTATCTCTTTAAATTTTGTTCTTATATCGTCTATCTTTGGTGCAAATTATTTTTTAATGAAATCTATAGTCTATATATGGTTTTAATAAAAAGAGTAAACGAAGAGACGAATAGTAGTATGGAGTATAATTTTTATAAATATCTTGATTTGAAATTGCAGCACTTTAAGCTATGATCTTCTGTATTCGAAAATATCGAATACATCACGGAAGGATATTTGACATATTTTATATTTACGTCTAAAAGCATGGCTTTGAAAAACTTTGAATTACTTTATACTTTAATAGCTCCTCGTTATAATTTTATTCTACACGAAGATTAATTGATAAGAAACAATGACAAATTGTAAAGAAATTTCTAATTAATTAAAACATTGATATGAATCAACTGAATATATTCGTACCAATGGCATCTCTTGTATAAGTCAAAACTCTGGGAATGAAATACAGTTTAAGCAACTACTTTCAATGAAAATTTGTATATACAAAAAACTTCTCGACTTTAAATGAGGATAACCATTGTTTTCAATTGAAATAGAAATGAGACAGCGTGCATATTTGTTAAGATATACATAGAGAGAGAGAGAGAGAGAGAGAGAGAGAGAGAGAGAGAGAGAGAGAGAGAGAGAGAGGGGGGGGGGGAGGGAGTTTGAGAGAGAGAGAGAGAGAGAGAGAGAGAGAGAGAGAGAGAGAGAGAGAGAGAGATAGGGGGGGGGAGAAGATTTTAATGAATTTTAATGAATTTTACACCTTCATTTAAAGGGCAAAGGGAAGGTTTTTCAAAAATACAGCAGTACTTAACGTTTTCATGCTTTAGTATTCTATGCAACGAAAACATTAGGGTTTGCACGATTGTATTGATATAACTGTATATTGTATAACAAATAATTGGTGATCCAATGTAAGATTGAAATAAGAGAAACCGAACATTCGTGTGCGTGAATTTTAAAAGTGTCTCTAGTTTATATTGGATTTTTGTAAAACGATCCTGACCTAATGGACCAAATTTACATAACTCAATTTAACAAAATCCTCAGTGATTCATTAAAACGCTTCCATTTCACGTACTGGCTACGAGCAAAAATTTTCAAGCTGATGTAATGCATAAAATTAGGAAATCTCAATTGTACATAATTAAAATGAATATATTATAAAATGAACAAAATAAAAAAATTGGTTAAAAAATTATACATTTCATTTTTCTATATCGTTATCATGTCATTGAATACAATACTTATTGCACGAAAAAAAAATTTTGTCATACATATCGTGATTCATTTATAAATTAATAGTAAATTATGGTACATGAAAATTCAATATTTGTATAATTAGAAATATATTAAAATATCCAAACTTCAAGAGTAAATAATTGCCTTTTATTAAAATTTATCGTTTTCAATCTATCATTTTTATAATCATAAAAACAAAAACAAACAAAAAAAGGATAATTGCTCTTGTATATAATTGTTTAATGTTCCAGAAGTTTTATAAATTTGCGTTTCATAATGTTCAATTCAAGTGTAATTGTAGTACATTTTATGGTGATAATTGATTGTACGTGTGGCTCTTTCACTCGTCGAAATAAAACTTCGTAATTTAATTAATCGATCAATTTGGTAGATTAAATATTTATTATTACGTATTAAAATTACTCTTACAGAACGATTTATTTATAGAATTATTTCTATCCTGTACTTCCTCATTCACGCGCTTCATTTCACTTGTACATATCTTTTTTAGTTTTCTTACTACTTATTTATTCTACCATGACTTCATATATTTTTTTTTAGAATACAAATTCCTTGAATCTTTTTCTTATTATACCTGTTTTATTTATGTAAACGCCTACTGTTTTTTTTTTTTTTTTTTTTTTTTTTTTTTTTTGTTTTCATGGGACATTCTCATACCCGAATCCATGAAACTACAACTATTTGAACTCTTCTTGTAGTTTATCTTATCTTTTTGCTTCACGATCGCATTAATATTAAGGCCCGTTATCGGTAATTAACGACTTCAAGATCTTTACAACTTTTTTTCTGGGGGTGGGGTATTTAACATTTAAGTCACTTCGTGTATTTACTTTATTTATTTTCCAATTGAAAATTGATAATGATTATCTAATAATTATTTATCTAATGATTATATATGGGGATAAGTATCAAAATATAAGCATCAACTTTGATTTTTCTTTTAAATAAAAATAAGACTCTTCATTGGGCTTGAGTGTATAGTTTATTTGATATTGTCACTCATCCCATAAAAGATGTAAATGGATGTTTAAGGGATGATTTAAGATTTGTTATGTTGGCTTGTAATTCGAACATTTTATGATATATATGGAGCATAAAAATATCATAATAAACGCTGATAATCGAAATCTGTAATCGAAATTTGTAACGATTAGGATTTTTCTACTGCAAACTTGATAATATAAGTTAAAACTACTTGAGAATTCCTTTGATAATGTTATTTTTTTATTATTGTAAAGTTATACAAGACCCATAGCTATTACTCGAAATATCAAAAATATATAAAGGATAAAAAATTTTTATTAAAATTAAATTAAAATCATGATAAGGTTTGTGGAGGACCGTGAAGGTAAATGGAAACAACATACTTGTAAATTCACCTGTCCATACATTTCTAAATCTAAACAACCGTAATACATAATCTCTCGTTTGCATAAATTTCTAATTATAGATATAATTGAACGATTCCTTTAAAACTACTTTCAACGATTACTATTTATAAGCGGATTTTGAATTTAAAGATTATCCGTAAGATAACGTAGCTCTCTTATATAATAAAAGCGCTTACGATCGTATGTTTGCGGTGAATTTTTAAAATTTTTTCTTAGTATTGAGTAAATCGATCGCTTGACTAGTCATATCGGCATAATAGTTATTTTTACGCTACAAGTCAGGAAAATTGTAAAAATGTAATGTCTCTAAGACGGAGATCAACAGTTGGTGTTGGCATCTACTCAGATCTTATCCTATGAGACTGATATCCGAAGAGTTACAGTTGTGAGGGGGGGGGGGGGGTTCAGCTTATTTCCTTCAATCGATAACATAAGGAAGCGTGGGCTTTTGTAAAAGTGTTTGCGCCAAGGCGAATGAGAAGAAAGAGAGACGAGTATGGAGAGCGTGAAAATTTATTCCCGAGCTTTCCAATTTTATCTTTCGGTGCATTTGCTCGAACGCTGCCGCTAATTCGCGTAATTACCTTGGAAGTGCGAGGGCCATGAGGCTGCAGAAGCTCGCGATTGGATAAACGGATAAGACGGTGCTGGCATTGATTTTGAATGACGTCGTCTCCTTCTGATGATAAATTTTTTGACAGGCATCGACGGCTAGATAAACGGTGGCTGCACAAATGATTGAAGCGATTGTGACGAGACCCACGCCGAAATTTCCCAGACCTGAACAATCGAAACAATACATTATGAGCGAATATTATTCACGTAGAGGACATTTTACATTATTACACCCGCGTCAATAGATCTTTCATCTATTACCACCTTATTAACAAGCATTAATATTGTTAAGTATGACCGATCGTAAAGAGAAGATTAAAAACGGAAGAGGTGAATTTGACGTTGCTGTTTCTAACTTCATTGCGAATTCGTTCATTTAAATGCTCTTCTAATGAAAATTAAGTGGCATTGAAATTGTTTTTAATGATATACAGAGATAACATCATAGACATTTGCCAGAAAGAATTTACATTATTAATGTATGTGTGTTTAATGGCCCGCGCACCAAACAAAAATATACATTTTAATAAGTTTCAATTACGATAATCTTATCTTCAATCATTTTACGTGCTTAAAGCTTGAAAATCTTAAAAAAAGCAACAAATTCTTAATTAATCTCACTTTATCTTAATTAAATTTTCGTTTTTTTTTTACCAATTTTAGAAGCCTTGATCTTCGATTTCATGAGCTCTCTAAATTCATATGATTGTATTTTATATCAAAAAGACTTGTATAATTGTTTTAGAAATTAACTGAAATCTTATTTATAGTAACTTAAGACTTAATTATTTACTAATTATTTAATAATAACGCTATACTTATTTTTCAATGAATTTTTTTTTTTTTTTTTTTTTTTTTTTAATGGCAAAAACTATATTTTGTACGTGTGAATTATATGTTTTATATACTAACTGTAAAATATCCATGTACTTTCTTGAAAAATTGCTTATTGAATTCATTGTACTTTTTTAAAAAGTACATTGTGAAAAAAAAAATTCACAAAAAGTAAATGTTTTAAAATATAAAATTCAACATATAAATAAATATGTGAATCAAATTATTATATTTATGATCATTATTTAACATTTCTATTATTTTTTGCATTTCAATTAGAATAGATAACTGGAGTATTATTATCTATATTATAAATATCATACGTATACTTGTGTTCTCATATAATTATATAGAATATTTATACTAGATTATGTTGTTAACAAATAAAATTAATTTGTTTACAATAATTCTTTTAGTATAGACGTAGTAATTTTACACACTACGTTACAATTTAATAGCCCATCATTAAATTTTCATTTGTACATATTTACTCTTTGTGTTACTTTAATTACACCTCATCATCTCATTATATCTACTTTAAATATCATTTATAAATAAAAAATTGTATGAATAATAAAATTACAAAACTATGTTTCTATTTGAAAACTTAGATAAACATTTTGATAAAATATTAAAAGAATATTAGAAGTGGATATATCATTATAAATATTAGTAAAGAATCTGTTGTGAAAATAGAATTTGTCCAAGGACGTGTGTATTTAAAATATAAATTTGTAATACTGTTTAAAAAATACTGTGCCTCTGTTATTCAATTATTATTATTATTATTATTTTATTATTTATTGTTTATAGAACGATTATCAAAGAATGTTCGAGTTTCTGAAGAGCACTAGTGCTAGTAACGCGTATATGGTAGAATATGTTTTTTAAAGCATATTTGGCAAGTACCATGTATTGCTGTATGGGCTTATTAGTGAAGATTTGTAAGGAAAAAATGCATCGTACTCTCTCGCTCTAATAGACCGTTTCTCTAATGCTCTTACAGAAGAAAATATTTTCTTTAATATTTTCCAGGTACTCCAGCTCACAGGTAATAAAGCATCGGGCATTCTTTTATGATGAAGATGTGCCGTTCGAGAGTCGAGAGGAAAGCGATGTGTCGAGTTGCGCATGTGCCGTACTTTGTGCGTGCTCCTCGATCGGCCACTTCATCACCGGCGAAAAAAGTGAGAAAGAGGCGTACTTTCACTTGCGCATTGTCAAGGAAAGTACTAGCGACTTTGTAGCAAAGTGCATCGTACTTTGTTACTAACAAACGAAGGGAATAAAAAATCAGACAAAATTTTCGAGCTTCTTTCCACGTCCCCCTCGCTTTGCCCTGTCGCGTCTGTTATTAATGACATCATACACATGATTAGTGTTAGAACCGCCCTTATATTATATATCTCCTCCTCCTCCTCCCTCCCTCCCTCCCTCCCTCCCACCCCGTACGTCGTACATTACCTTATACATTGTATTATTTATCATATTTCTTATAGGCGTATAGGCATATAATCTGTGCATGTACGTACGTATCCCTTCGAGGTACACTCGAAATTTCGGAATTTATAGCGAATCTTTTTCACTGCGAAATTTCGAACCCACTAAATCTCGTCGTTTTCCTATAATATTCCATACAGAATGAATGTGCTCAAATCTTCAATAAATTATACGCGAAATTTGAACGTGCTTTTACGTACTTTTAGCGTTCGCCTATATATTAACTTTATTGCTTTATTGCCGTAATTTTTATTCCAACTCTGTTTGCTTATAATGATAGCACTACGTGTGAGAGCGTGTGTGAAGTTGCCTCGTATAAATTCAACATTTGCTCTTAACAAAATTAAATTACTTTTGTATTAATTATGTATCTTTCATTATAAATATTTCTGCCTATCGGATGTCGTCATTAGATCTATGGATGTTTAAATATTGTCACTTGAGCTTAATTGATTCGAATAATCGTTAATTGATGATTATAATTCCTTGTCGATTCGCACGTTCGTAAGATTATATTATTTTATTCATCTGCAAATTGCATATTTTATATATTTGAAATTTCACATTCATATGTTTGAAATTTTAATTTTTAGACTTTGTTGTCACCTTAAGTAACGAAGTCTTAATATCTACATCATGAAAAAACTATTCATTGCAAGTGTCCTAATTATATGCAAAGTTTCATATTTGCAAAGATAAAGAAAATACAATAAATGCACATCTTAAGTGATAAAGTGAACTTTTTCTCTCTCTTTTTTTTTTTTTTTTTTTTTTTTTTTTTCTTTACACTTTCAATATTTAATTTAACAATTCATTATGACTATTTTTACAATGACTGTTGTGCCTGTAGTAGTATTTGCATCGTAAATCATATTGTTTCTTCCTTTTTTATTCTATGCAAAACTACAGTTTTATAATCCTTCGTTTAATTTTTCGAACAAGTTATCAAACGAGTAAATGTTATTATTATCATTGGAATTTCTGTAGATAGAAGAGACTTCTTATATTATAAATTGAAAAGAACCTTGATATTGTGGCTTTAATATTGGCATAACGAAATATTATTTTGTATTGCCATTTGAGAAAAGAGCGCACACTTGGCGCGCAGCATTGGACGATTTCTAGATAATGTAGGAACGCTATCCATAAACAGTACAATAAATTTTAAAAGAAAAATAAAGATGTAACGAACTGCTGTACTAATGACGCCATTGTTCTATTTTTTGCTTCGGAGTAAAAAATTCGACCAATTCCTTGCAAATAACATTAATTTTAAGATATCGTAAAATAACGACATTATGATTAGCAGTGCATGTAAGAAAAGAAATCCAAAAAAATCGAAATGTGCCAGTCGACGAAGCTGCAACGAGTCTTCGTTGTGTAAGTGATTGAAATATATAATTAAGGGATAACTAAACGCACGTAAGAGCGATTGATTGCCTTTCTGTCTCTATCTCTTGGCATCTGAGCGAAAAAGCAACACGCGGATTCGAAGACTCGGAGCAACGTCCATCGGCCTAATAACATTTTTTATGAAATAAAAGCGCCCGAGAGCGGAGACGAGGCATGAGCGCATGCGCGGCGTCGCCTTAACGGTTTAAAAATTCGTTCGCGAGTGTTACACGCATTCTGATTCTGTCGCGCCAACATATTTCGAAGATCTCAAAACTTCCGCGTTAACTGCATTTTCTCCCTGCGAGACTGCGAGACGGCACGCGCGCGTAAATGTGTGAGTTTCTTTATTTGTGAGAGTTGGTTGTCGGCAGTGCCATTACTCTCCGTGACTTCTCGTAGCCGGCGTACATCTGCACCTCGTAACCATTTCCTCGTTCGGCATTGACGCCCTGGGTTCTGGAGCTCGTCCCAGATCCCGCGAGCATCCGTGGAATGCCCGAATGTTGGCTGCTCCTTCTTCCTCTTTTCTGCGACACCCCGGATACTCGTGTCTCGTGTTCCACGAAGCTTTCGTGCCACATTTCGTCGGCCCGCGCGTCAATGTCTCCTGATGTTAGTGATACATCGTGTGCAGCGCTGATTTGCCGACGAAGTAGCTGTTGAGCAATTCCGTTCCCTTGCGCGTACGTGTCGTTTCTTTTTTGAATTATTTTATTTTATTTTTTTTAATTTTTTTTTTTCTTACGTGCCTTTCCGGGACTTTTGTTGTATTTGTATACTGGACGTTGAACAAAATCGTCGACGACTTCCCATTTCACGATTAAGCGTCCTCTTAATGCGCCAATCTCGCGCTTCTTTAGCTCTTAAAAATTTTTTTTTAAACATTAAATTATCGGGCACAGCGCATTCGCGTATTTCCTTTGTTTTTTGTATGCCCGCACTTAAGTTTTTATAATTCATACGAGTCGAATGTGCTTGCTTCGTTACAATCATGAGAAAATAATATTTCCAATCGTTAAACTTAAAAAAGCTAAATCTTAAAATTCTTCAACTTTATTATTGCTTGAGTATAATCTTACCCTCCTCGTTCTTTTATCTTACTGTCTCAGTCGCGTTATTACGAGTTTTTTTTTTTCATTCTTTTCCTTTTTTGTAGGGTTAGCATGGAGTATTGTTTTTTTTTCTTTTTCTTTTTTTTTTTAAACATCGAGAAGTACCCAAACAGGGCTTTATCCCGTCTAATCCCGACGAATTGACGAGCACTTCGTAACCCTAACAATTGCGACTGATCTTTTTTTCGGTAGGTTTTTGGGGAACCGACTGGAAAAAAGGGGTAAAAGAATCGTCGTTCAAATCTCTGGAGAGATTGGGTGATGGGGTATTTGAAAAT